>NC_069510.1:114542586-114570086 GCF_027579735.1 Bombina bombina | reverse complement strand
AGAGAGATAAATATACAGAGACACATATATAGATGATAGATAAATATATAAACAGACAGATAGCTGGATATTCAGATGGACAGACAGAGCTATTTAATATAAGATGTCATAGCTTGCTGTGTGCATGTTTAGGGCTTGAATAATTCAATAGCTGCAAGAATAGAAGCCTTAAAATAATGAAAAACAGGAAAGATCCAAAATAGGCTGCAAATATCTGGAAAAGCAGAAACACATGCCCCTTGGTGTGGTACTAACGCCACATCTCATGCATGACTTTAGGGAATGGTAATATGGATTAAAAACATATTCCAAAGATCAACAAATCACTAAGAAGAAGCCAATTATTTGTCTTTTTTTTCCTCTCCCTTCTGATCTCTGCTTTTCTAAACTTCCCAGAGAAGAATGTCATTATTGCTACGTCTACCTGACTACGGGTAACAGACAGAGGAATCTAGAACAGCATTAAATAAAGCAACGAGTAATAAGTACATTGCTGTTCTGCTCCTTTATCATTTATTTTTCCCTTTTCTTTAAGACATCAAAGTTGGACGATTCGGGTACAATTTAAACATTAGCCAATAAATGTGATTAAGATAACGCTTCCACAGAGACTTGCGTCTGGGACTGATATACTCATATGGAATACAGATGTGAGGTTTGATTTGTGTCTGACCTGAAAAAAGAAAAAGGAAAAAAATAAATCAGCTGATTTTGGTAGAGATGTTATAGAGGGGACACAGCAAGATTCGACTTATTAGCACTACGAGTTTTGCCCGATGACATCAAAGCCCTGTGGTTTATTTCTGCCTATAAAATATTCACTTTACAGAGAACCCTGGTTTCTCCGCTTGTATTGTTCCGGCTGCCATGGGGGAAGACGCAAGCAGCTATCTCAAACATATTACTGCTTTTGTTCCTGGCCAGCCTGCGCTGTTTATTAAATTGTAGATAAAAAAAAAATCCATAATATAGGTTATTAACTTTAATAAAACAGAGGGATTATGTCTGAGGGTTCAATAGTTAGCCTCTGCAAAGGAGTTGTTGACGTGCTGGGTCTCTGTTCAGTGTTTGGGGTAAATCCTTTGTTGCTAATTTAATTACATTTTTTATTTTCAAGAACTTACAAATTCCAGAGAACTGTAGAAGAGATGAAGATGGGAAGGGGAGGGGTTATTATCGAGGACAGAGCTTTCATTAGGCAACTTTGTAGGAGCACTTTTCTGGCTCATTAAGTGATACGACTTAATAGTACCCTCCCCTTCATCTTACATTTTCAAAACTTGCAACTGTCCTGCATTTTGCAGGACTGTTACGGTTTGCAAGTTCTCCACCTGGGTCCGTCACACTGCTTTCCTTTATAAGGTTTGGTTTCTTAAAGTGAGACCAGGTATCACCTAAAAACCCCCCTAGTTGTGCGGAAATGTACCACTCTCATGCTCTGCCTTGTGACTGGCGCAGTCATAGTTCAGCTCCACCCCCCAGACAAACTCATGAAACTCCCCTTCCTGACATGACTGAGTCTGAATAAAAAGGTCAGAAGGTATGATGCTGCTTAATACAAAGAATCAGAAGAGGTTCTTGAGAAAGTCAATATACAAAACAGAAGGGGCCTCAGCCGGACAACCCTATACAAAAACACTAAAACATATGACATGGACATGATAGTACGCGTTTTGCGCTCCCACAGAGCGCTTAATCATAGATAAGTTTAAACCAGATGACATCAGTATTTTAAAGATATATTATCAATCACGATACACATGAAATCACATCCCACCTTAAAGGCACACTAAGTAGGTCTAGTACTACCACAAGGCACAGTAAGTAGGTCTAGTAATAGAGCAAGGTGCACTAACTAGGTTTAGTAATAGAACAAGGCACACTAACTAGGCCTAGTACTACCACAAGAAACACTAACTAGACCTAGTACTACCACAAGGCAAACTAACTAGACCTAGTACTACCACAAGGCACACTAACTAGGTCTAGTACTACCACAGACACACTAACTAGGTCTAGTACTACCACAAGGAACACTAACTTGGTCTAGTAGTAGAACAAGGCACAATAACCAGGCCTAGTAATAGAACAAGGCGCACTAACTAGATTTAGTATTAGAACAAGGCACAATAACTAAGGCTAGTAACAGAACAAGGTTCACTAACTAGGTCTAGTAATAGAACAAGGTGCACTAACTAGGTCTAGCAATAGAACAAGATGCACTAACTAGGTTTAGTAATAGAACAAAGTGCACTAACTAGGTCTAGTAATAGAACAAGGTGCACTAACTATGTCTAGCAATAGAGCAAAGTGCACTAACTAGGTCTATTAGTAGAACAAGGCACAATAACCAGGCCTAGTAATAGAACAAGGTTCATTAACTAGGTCTAGTAATAGAACAGGGCACACTAACTAGGTTTAGTAATAGAACAGGGCACACTAACTAGGTTTAGTAATAGAACAGGGCAGACTAACTAGGTTTAGTAATAGAAAAAGACACAATAACTAGGTCTAGTAATAGAACAAGACACACTAACTAGGTCTAGTAATAGAACAAGGTTCACTAACTAGGTCTAGTAATAGAACAGGGCACACTAACTACGTTTAGTAATAGAACAGGGCACACTAACTAGGTTTAGTAATAGAAAAAGACACACTAACTAGGTCTAGTAATAGAACAAGACACACTAACTAGGTCTAGTAATAGAACAAGGTGCACTAACTAGGTCTAGTAATAGAACAAGGAGCACTAACTAGGTCTAGTAATAGAACATGGTGCACTAACTAGGTCTAGTAATAGAACAAGGCACAATAACTAGGTCTAGTAATAGAACAAGGTGCACTAACAAGGTCTAGTAATAGAACAAGGCACAATAACTAGGTTTAGTAATAAAGCAGGGTTCACTAACTATGTCTAGTAATTTAACATGGTGCAATAACAAGGTTTAGTAATAGAACAAGTCATGATAACCAAGTCTAGTAAGTTCCATGGCTGCCTGATGGGGCAAGAAAATAAATCAATGAATGAATGCAATAGGAAAGCTCCATGGGTATATATGGTATGGTTGTTGTGAGCCAGGATCAGCCTATGGTTATGGTTGTTGTGAGCCAGGATCAGCCTATAAAGGCCTTTAGGAACTGTAGTAATTTGTAGTAATGAGACATGGCACATTAATAAGGCGTCTAGTGGCACCCTAATGACCATTATCAAGACAGAAATATTGCCAAGGACAGTTACAATAACTTATTACAAGGCACAGTAAAAAGCTGATATCCCACTATGATATATATAAATTTTCAAATGGAAAAACAAATCTTATTATAACAAATGTCACCATTTAAATATAAAATGCATGAATTGAATTTTCAAATGTAACATTCAACTATTAATTTCAATATTGATTCCAACAGACTTATGCTGAAGACTACGAGAATCAGCATTTGAAAATTAAATTTCATAACTTAATGTTACATTTGATAAAGGAAACATTTCACTTTTTTTATGGAAAAAAAAGCTAAATATTTGTCAAACAATCCACGTTGGTTTAGAACAAGCAAATAGCCAAACGTTAGTTGTTGGGTTTTTTTTTTAAATGCACCAAATCACCCACCAGGGTTTAGTAACGTACAATAAAATGCGGTAGTATAGCTGTGCAGTCACAACCATTAATAAGCACTTCAATTCAACGAGGAACAACTAGAAAATGAGTAATACACACTGGTTTGTACATGATATAAATAAGCAATGACACTGACATGTCCACTTGGCACATAGAGCGTTAATTTTGCCCACTGGATCTGATATGAAACATCTGCCTTGAACCATCTCTTCCAAGTTGCCTGAACTCTGCTGATGTTTTCATTCCATCCTGTTTGATGCTTCGTAGGGTCACAGATCGAACACAAATCATCCCAGGATTAGTAGTGGGGTGGGGGCGACTGTAACCCAATTCCAAAAACACTGAGTGTCTCCATACAAGGGCTTCCTTTTACTTAACAAGACCTCTGTGACTCTACCTACAGTGTACAGCCAGAACCAGCAAGATACTGATCCCCCTGCGGGTAAAGATTCTGTGTAGTAATATGTAAAGAGGTAGGTATATTTAAAGGGACATAAACCCCCCGCCAAAAAATTTCATGATTTAGATAGACTATACAAATTTAATCAAATTTCCAATTTACTTCTATTATCAAATTATCTTTGTTTTCTTGCTATCCTTTGGTAAGTTCAGGAGTGTTCATGTGTCTGCGGCACTATATTACAGCAGTTGTACAGCAATGCTACACATTAGCAAGAGCACTAAATGGCAGTACTACTTCCGGTCATGTAGTACTTCAAATATGTGCACGTTACCTATCTAGGTGTCTCTTCAACAAAGAATAACATGAGTACAAAGTAAATTTGATAATAGAAGTAAATTGGAACTTTTTTTAAAAGTGTATTCTGTATCTGAATAATGAAACAACAATTTTGGGTTTCATGTCCCTTTACTGAGACTAAACTCTTCAACAACAGTATTAGTACACATTGGACATTGTAGGGACTGATTCTTAAAGGGGCAGTGTACACTCATTTTTTCTCCCCTTTAGTTTGTTACAAATGATATACTTTACCTGCTTGAGTGTATTCAATTGTTTAAAAATTGCTAATTTAACTTTAGTTTGGCATTTGAAATAGCTGATTTTGCCTAGACGCAGTGCAAAAATAAGACTAGATTACAAGTGGTGCACAATTGTTAGCACGTGTCGGGATAACCAATATCGTGACTTTGCTAACTTGCAGGGTTTTTTTTTTTGGTTTTTTTTAAAGTGCGCTCTATTGAAATCTATGGGGAAAAGAAGTTAACTTGTTTGTTAAAGCCGAAGTCCTGAAATTAGCACACACTTTGTTTCGCTAACACGCAATTTGCTTTCACCTTGTGATAACCCAAATGCATTAAAAGTTTACTTTAAGTGGGATTTGCGAGTGAGCAAAAAATGATTTAGTGTGCCACTTGTAATCTAGCCCATAACCACCAGGGAAAAAAAATACACTCCTACTGGGGGTTAGGAGAGATAAATAATAAAATGTCAATTTTCCATTGTTCTCTCTAAGGGCCTGATATTCAAAAGCTCTCTGACAGGTGAGATGATCTAAGACATCTCGTTAATATGGAGAGGTCAGAAACACAAATTTTAACTTGAAAGCTTTTTATTTGACTATGCACAATTTTGTATGCGAAGGAGTGACACATTACAATATAAGGTCTAAAAAAAAATCCAAAAATGTTACAAGATAATTTAAAGAAGCATATGTTTGCACTGCACAGAAAGTGATATGAGATTTGATTTCTGTGCAAGCTCATTCCATTTTAATGGGTTGTGATTTCAAAGGAAAAAAAACACAGGCATTTCATATACAACAATAAACCTAAAGAAGTAGTTACTCATTAATTTTATGCAGTGCAGCTGGTATAAAAAGTCATTGGAAATTAATTAAGGGAAAAAACTATTTAACAGTATACTTTCACTTTAAATATGTCACTGTGATTAGTACACTTTGGTCCTAGCAAGGACTGATCCCTAAACATATGACTGACATTAGCATACGTTGATTCTATGAGGGATTCATTTTTGGGACCTGCACATCAATGTACAGTGTTGCAGGTTCTTCCTATGTTTTGTCTTAGGTTTATATTTTGTGCAGACATCCCTAGAAGCCATGTCTGATCCCTCTGAGTTCCTGGATGAGGATTTTACTTAAACCCATTTGCCTTTGATTTTGTAGATGAAAATAACAGTTGCCATCTACTCCCATTTATACCATGAAACATCTGTTATATTTGCAAGACCATAGTCTGTGAGAAAACCAGATTCCTCTGCAGGGGTTAAACACTGGAAGTGACAGGGTTAACATTCCTCTAGGACTCTATTGCTCTTATCCTTGAGCACAGACAATAAAAAGACAATCTTGGAGCTGTGGATGTAATGAGATTTGCTTTAGTGTGGCTATGATTTCAAACACTAACATACTCCCAGAATGCTTCCTGATTAAATCAAATCACACAAGCAGGGGACTGGAGGAATCCCTCATTGTAATTGCTGTACAAATTGTACCATTTCTCCTCCCAACTTTAAAACAAAATTGTGAGGAATTGAGGACTCCAAAACCAGTGTCCAGTAGTGAGTCTAAGGGAGTGATATGACCCTCACTCATTTCTGCAGCATCCCCAAACCTCAAAAGTATTAGCTGTTGTGAATTTGGAAGATAATGCCTTTTTCACATGGCTAATACTCTACACAGAACAAATACATGGGTAGAGGGGGTAAAGGGAGCAAGGATAGGTAGTGGAAGAAGAGGAAACCAATCATGCACCCTGCTACCTTGAGATTTGCACCCCAAAATGATGTTTACTAGAACCCCACCTCTGTCTCTTATTTTAGACCTCAGTTTAAAATGCAGTAGTGTTATCTGTGCAACTCAGGAGTTGCACTATAGGGGTCTCAGAGATCTCAACTGAGACCGGGCCAACAACCCAAGTGGGACCCATTTGGCCCTTCAATTAGAAATGGCATCACTTGACCTGCATCATGCCTAGCCCCTCTGTGTTTCATCTGCCAACCAGGCTCACAGTTTAAGGAAAGTGTGTGGATTTGTCTTTAAGATATGGTGGCAGGGTTTCCAAGATACTGCTGTACAGGAAAACCTGCAACCATCTTTGTACTGAAAGGCTGCTCATATTCTATGACACAGAATAACCAAGGGGGTAAAAATGGTTCAAAGTCACAGAGAAGTAGCACTTTTTTCTCTATGTGGCTGCCAGCTTTTGCTGATTGTAACGGGCAGAAAAGGGCACTGTAGAAATAGGGGGGGGGTGGCTTCAACAGCCTTTCCCTTTAGACCCAGTAAGATCTAGTTATGCCCCTGGTGCAACTATATAAATTATATTTAGTGGCATTTTAGTAAAGGAGGATCAAAAGACAGAAAAGAGGCTGCATGTATGTCAAACCTATAGACTATATATGTTATGTACACAAACTATATGAGAGACCATTACAAAATGAATAAAGGTTTACACAGCTTGTAGGAGACTTCCATCGAAGGGTGGAAACATCATTTTCATTGGTTCTGAGCATATTCAAGATGGCTAAATTGAAACAGGAAGCAATATTAAGCATTGCAAAGTCAATTTGGTACCGTGTGTTCAGAACTATACATAGGCAGTAATTGGATTTTGACAACTTTAGAGAATTAAGGTGCTACAATAATGATTGAGGGAGTGATCAGCATCCCCTAACTATACAACAACCACTACTTCCTCTTGGCCTGACCTCTGCTTACAACTGAATATGAATCTAGCCACCAGCCTCCATCTTGTCACTAGATTTTGATACCCTTCCTCTGTCCTTGCCCTCTGCATACAACCAACCACACATCTGACCACCAGCTTTGATCTCGGAACTGTGGCTATGTTTATTTCTTATCTACAGGACCATGATTACCTGCTAAGGTTCAGAACTAGGCTCATTCAACCTGGTCACTGGAAATGTATATAAAGTTAGAATCCTGTATGTTTTTTTGCTCATAGTACCACCATAGTATTTGGTGATACATACACTGTGTGTGAGATTAACATTTATGTAAGTTTATTGAAAGCTTACAAGCCCAGTCCTATAGATCACCTTGTCGAAGGATGACCTACAACCGTTAGCAACCCTCTACCCACTAATCTGGTCCATAATTAAATGATACCTTTGTATATTATTTCTATGTTTACAGCACTGCAGAATCTGTTGGCACTCTACAAATAAATCATAACGATGATAATAATAATAATAATAATAATAATAATAGTGATGTATATTTATAGAGCATCTTCTAGATTAATACTATAAATATATATATATATATATATATATCAGAGATGAAAATTAGTGTGACAGATGTATACTACATTAATATAGGGCATTTCTATTGTATACAGTATATAAGTGATTCCATAGCTCCATTATAACACTTTGGGCCTGATTATTTAAAGCTCTATACTCTAGCGTGATGATCTAAGTCTTGTCTGTACATTGAGGTCCCTCAAATAACTTTTGAACTGTAAATTTTAGCTTAAGAACTGTTTATCCCTACGAAGGGTTCGGAATGTGAAAAAGAGACGCCTACATTACTTTAAAAAGTTAAAAGAAAACAACAAAAATGTTATGTGATTTCTCTCAATTCTGGCAAGTTTTTGATTATTGGACCCTATGAATTTGTTGTGAATGTTTAAATGTGTCAACCATGCTCATGATGATACCACATAAACAACAACCAGACCTCATATATGTATGTTATTAAGGCTTTAAGTGTTATTAATTCTTTATAAATCTAACTGGCCACAAGTACCTTGTTTATATAAATGACCACTCACTGGGTGACTTTGCTGACGGCAGATCACAAGTGAAGAATGGAGGGGACACCATGGCTGAGGTGCCATCCCAAGCTTGACATGAATGGAAGGATTAGGATACTCTGTTTCCGCCTGCTCTCTGAGGGGACAATAGGCATCGAGGTTTAGTGTCACACTCTCTGATACAAGTACAGCTGGTTGTCAATCAGATTTCATCAAGATACCTTGTGTCACATCTCTAATCTTATTAGCAGATAAAAACAGGCAAATCCCCGCAAGAATAGAAAGTTACATTTAATAGCTCACACGACTGACTAATCCTTATGGTCATTAGTCCATGTAACCCTCCAGCGGAATTCACTATAAAAAAAAGGGAGAGTGTAGGTTTAGATTGTAAATGACATGGGAATTCGGAGTATACAATCCTTAGCTCGACCGAATATCTTTAACCAACTTTATTGTAAACTGCATGTAATGGTCCGTTGGTCTGGTGACAATGTGTGATTGTGACTGTGAACATCCGCCTGTGTAACAAGAGCAATATCTGGCTCAATACACAAGCCACGGAATGGCTCACTAAAACTACACAAACCATATTTACTTCCGGACTAAATCTATAAAAAAAAAACAAAAAAAAAAAACAGTAAATAAAATGGGACAAAAATCTATATCAATCTATCAAACTTAGCTCCAAAAGTATTTTTTACAACAGATTATATAGTTTTACTTTATATATTATGGATGAATATAATTGTGCTTTTATTTATAGCATACTAAACCTATTATTAGTGATTTACAAAATAATATTTCAGCCAACAGGAAAAGTTAAACTTGAGAATAGGAACAACTAGTTGACTACGAAATAAGATTTTGGGGAAATTTTCCACAAGAAGAGGCAATTGTTTAATTTTTAACTATAGAATTAAAACTGACTTAACCATTATTAACCAGCAAATAAAGTAGCAAACAAACAATAAATAAATTTGATTTTATAATTAAATGTCTTGTGCTATTGTGTGTTCTTTTTTTTTTCTAAATTATCTTTCTTCTTCATCATTATTAATTATTATTATTAATACTGTAATAATAATAATGTACAAAATGATTTTATATTTTCATAGAAAAAAAGTCTAAATCATATATAGCTTTATTTAAAAAAACAAAAACAAAAAAAAACCTTTTTTTTAATAAACAATATAGGCTGACAATTTTTACAACTGACATAAATCTTGATGTCAGTCTAATAAAAAAATAAGTTGAATATTTACTCATATTTTTTTTCCCAACCAGATCTAGTCATACATAACATCTTAACAAGACATTGATAAATAACTCCCATCAATTAGTATTTTAATAATTTTGATGGATGAATTCCCTTTTGTGCTTGTTAGCTGTAATTAAATAATGATCCATTCAATAAGAAAAGTTAATAGCCTAATTTCACTTGCAGATGCACATTTTTAAAGAAACACAAAAACACAAAAAAAAAATACAAAATAAAATCTGATGATTAAAATAATATTTGCAACCTCATGACTGTGGTGTGAAAGTTTTAGGATATGATGTCAGGTTGGAATTGTGGTGCTAAAATCCAGCGTTTGATGGCGCACTGCGGACCATATAAACAGCTAATCCCGGGAGCTGGCCTACTCAAAGCAAACATACAATCCTTCAGTCTCACATCAGATTACACCTTCTCTGAACATTTAAACACAAACTTCCCTGTGAAAGGAGATAGATTCTTTTCACAGATTTAAGGTCAGATTTTCGCTTTCTTAAAGTATATTATTAAAAAATAAACATTTATGGGCAAAAAGGAGGGAAATAAGTGTACAGAGAGGGCAATGTTTTTCCTGGCTTAGGTTAACAAGGGAGGTTTTTGACAAAAAACAAAAAAAAAAACAACAACACAAGTATACGGATGAAATAGAAGGCTAGTGTTAGGATAGATCCATAAATTACATTTTTTTCCCTTTGAACATGGTTAGAAAACAACTAGAAATGTATAAAACTGTGTTGTGCAATAAGCATTAATAAACCAAATATGTGTTATTTAAAGGGAAATGATACCCAAATGTTTAAGCACTTGAAAATGAAGCAGCATAGCTGTAAAAAGCTGACTAGAAAATATCACTTTAACATCTCTATGTAAAAAAGAAAGATATTTTATCTCAAAATGTCTTAAATATTCACACCCCATGGTAAAGCCCTTTAAGCAGCAAATCAGTATGCTTGTCCTGGGACTTGCACACTCATGTTATTTCCCTAACTATAGGAAGTTTACAGTTCATGGCCTCAGCACTGCTAATGCTGATTGGCTGCTGTTCATTTCTTCCTTTTTTTTCTTTTCATTTTTTTTACCTGAAGCTGGGCAGTAACTGTATGATAACTGTTCACACATCACTTACTATGGTGAGCTGAGGAAATTCTGAGGTAAAATATCTTTCTTTTTTTACATAGATATTCTCAGGTGATATTTTCCTGTCAGTTTTTTACAGTTATGCTGCATCACTTTCAAGTGATTTAGCATATAAGTATTATGTCCCTTTAATATAATAGATTCTAATATATTTTGTATACAACAGCAAATATTTGTGACCATGTATATCAATTTACCTCTATCTATCGTGATATAGATAGAGGTATATATACATATATATATATATATATATATATATATATATATATATATATATATATATATATATATATATATATATATATATATATATATATATATATATATATATATATATATATATATATATATATATAAAACACAATCCAAAATACAGTGTTGCCCTCCTGAGGTCGTCTGCCTGGGTGCAAAAATATGATAAATACTCCTCCTAATAAATGCACTCACAGGACTTTTTTTAAAAGTGAACAAAACTTGTTTTTATTGGAACGTTTTCGGGGAGAAAACGTTCCAATAAAAACAAGTTTTATTCACTTTTAAAAAAGTCCTGTGAGTGCATTTATTAGGAGGAGGAGTATATATATATATATAAAGTGTGTAATACTTTTCTCAAATGTGCAGTTTCCTGAAAAGAATAGTTTTTATCTTTCATTTCTGTCTATAATCAAGGTATTGAATTATTTACCTCTAAATAATTCACAAATATCTATCATTTGTATTATATGTCTGTCTATCTATCTATCTATCTATCTATCTATCTATCTATCTATCTATCTATCTATCTATCTATCTATCTATCTATCTATCTGTCTGTCTGCATGTAGCCACCAATCAGCAAGCGCTACCCAGGGTGCTGAACCAAAAATGGGCCAGCCCATAAGCTTACATTCCTGCTTTTTCAAATAAAGATAGCAAGAGAACGCAGAAAAATTGATAATAGAAGTAAATTAGAAAACTGCTTAAAATTGCATTCTCTATCTGAATCATAAAAGAAAAAAAAATGGGTTCAGTGTCCCTTTAATATAGAGGCCATTTCTTCATATACGCTGTCCACTAGTCGTCTAATCTTCAAATAGTAAGATATTGAGGCAGACGAATAAGAGATAATTCTTTTATATATATGTTTAATTTTGGTAAAGGTATTTTACATTATTTACTAATTACAGTAATTGGAATCAGCATACAATATAAAAATATAGGGTTTTAAGAAAACATATTTTAAATGCAAAACATGGAACACTCAATATATTTTTAAATGTGGCACTGTGCTCCAAAATATATGGGAATTGTTCCTTTCAACCAATGTTTAATCTGCCCCTAGGGGTCAGCTGTGTGCACATTCATTTCATGTTGATTTCAATATCAATTTAAATAGCTTCAATTTAACCTTTCATTTCTCCAAAACAATAACTTTAATGAGTTTAATTGTGGTTATTTAATGTTCCATTTATTAATATAACATAAACATTATATCTGCCATTATCTTTAAATTGGTTTAAGACCATTGTCTTTGCATTGATTTAAGACCAACTCCATTGCCAAATTGTAATGATTTCACCAAAATGACTACTTTTGCTGACAAATCAATACAATAAAAGTTGGTTGCCAATTCTCTTACATGACTCACAAAAGCGTGAGTCAATCTGCGGTGCAGTATTTATAAAATATTAAGCTAATTAATGCTCATATAATTACTAATTATATACTCCATAAAAAAATGATTTATAATATTCCAGAAAAGCATATGTAAGGTTAAAAGCTGTTGATTAAAAAGAGAGTAAATTACGTTGTCTATTGTAGATGATTGTTTCTCAGAAAAAAAATAATTGCAACATTAAATGTATGTTTTTTTCTTTTCTGAAAATGCAAGTTTTTGTCCTGAACAAGCCAACACTTTTGACAGGCTTGCTGAGAAGTGGATCTCTCATTACCAATAATGCTGTGGGAGTTGTCATTAACAGCCAATAAGAATAAGTAGAATCTGATACCGTTCATTCTTATTTAAAATCTGTCAACTAGTAACAAAATTGATGTTTGTGCCTCTCTCACTCTTTCATATGAATTGTTATTTTTAACTTACATTTATATTGTGCAGGGGCGGAACTTCCATTTTTTAAGTATTGGGGGCCCCATTGCCGCAATTCTATACATAGACATGTGCATAATGCATGGGAGCCTTTTATTAATGCAGGTTTCAGGTCTATCTATCTATCTATCTATCTATCTATCTATCTATCCAAAAAAAATTATACAGATCAGTATGTATATTGTTACTATTGCTTACTATTTAATTACCTTTGAGGGGGCCCCAAAAATAAATTGCACCAGGGCCTGCTGTTAAGTAGGTCCACTACTGAGTTTGTGGTTCATAAATTGGATACCAAAATGATATTCCTATTGTACCTACTGATTAAAAACAGTAGGTATTATTTTGACTTCAAAAGCTAAGTCAGTTATGAGATGTCAATTGCAAATGGTGCTTAGAGAACTATGTTTTGTTTTTTTGTTTATGTTTTTGTTTATGAGCTAGTTATTGTTCTGGTTTTGTTTATAGATCTTGGTGACACCATAGTACAGAGTTCTGATTTTTTAGTCTAAGAAATCACACTGAGAAATATGAAGTCTTGTGTGGGCTTGATGATTCAATTTGATGTTACTTTGACGTTCTCATTCGCTAAAACACGTTGTATAACTTTTACCTGAGAATGAGCAACCCTCAAAAGTTCTGTTTAAAAGTAAATATAATTAAAGGATTATCTATGTGTCATTCAGCTCAGCCTAATCAAGGATATAAATGAGATATAAAATGTCTATGAAATGATGTGTAAAGAAATACTGCATGCATTGTGATGCCTTTCAGAGGAAGAGAAGATCAAAGAACGGGAGTTATTTAATGCAATAGTGCTCCTCCAAACATACATATATACACAGGGGCATAAAAATATCACTATGGTTTAACAGTCAGAAAATAAATAGTTCCTAATTAGTAAAGAAGAAGTTACTACCGCACTTGAAATTAAATTAAAAGAATAAACCAAATTATTTACTAGCTGGCCAAAATGTCATTCTAGTCCTGTATATATATATATATATATATATATATATATATATATATATATATATATATATATATATATATATATATATATATATATATATATATATATATATATATATATATAAATTCCCAGGTTCTCAAGAACCAGTGGTTGGGTGAAGCCATCTTCCTTAAAGGGACAGTATACTGTAAATTTGTTTTTACCTTAATGTGTTTCCAATTTCTTGTTATACCTGCAAGCAGGGCACACAATGTATGAAAAATTGCTTCTTTAGGCTTATTTCAATCAAGGCATGCTACAGTCTTGTAATATGATATAGACAACTGTTTTTAAGTAGTTAAACAAGTGAGACTGAAAGTATCTAACTTTTTGTGTTAGAGAACCTGTTGCTAAAATGTCTAAATCCCATCACTGTAAATATATATATTTATACATATGAGGAATTGGGTTCTAGCTCGGGGGTTTGTCGAGATGTTTCAATTATTAATATAATTTTTTTCCCAACTATTTGAAAGACAAAATTCCAACATCTGCCCAACGCTAATGGGAGATGACATGACTATGACTTACCCTTGGGACAGTGAAGTGACACATTTACATACACTCTACTGATATACAGACACGGTAACCCATCAACTTGACAGGTTTGAAGTTCACACTAACAAAAATTCAGTGAATGAAGAGATAGACTATATCAAGCTGCTGCGCTGCAGCGTATCCGCCTTGGCGAGTTTGTGAGCCTGTGTGCGCTTCTTTCTAATAACTGATTAAATTTTATTTATTTGATTTGCTTTTTTTTACAGGAATCTTTGGGCTATATATACCTCAATTTATTTACACTCATTTATGGATCTACATGTGTATGCAAATATAAATGTCCATGTTTATGTTTAATGACAAATAATGTAAATCACTTATATCGGTCCCCAACTGTAATTATTTATTTCTGTTGAATATATGACAAACTATTATACATGTATATTGTAATATTTTTTATTTGGTTTATCAAGGCATAATTGTGTGTGTATGTGTTATTGTGTCTATTTTCATTGTTTTTTATGTATGAGTGTATGTGTGTGACTGTGTATATGAGTGTGATTGTGTCTTTATCTGTATGTGTGTGTTTGTGTGTTTATATAAGTGAGATTGTGCGTATATGAGTGTGAGTGTCTATGAGTCTGATAGTGTGCAAGTATGAGTGTACATGTGTATATGTGTGTATGAGTGTAATTTACAAATAAATGGTAATAAATGATAATAATAATAATAATAATAATAATAATAATACTAATTGTGTCTATATGTCTGTGAATGTATGTGTGTGATTGTGTGTATGTGCCTAAATAATATATGTGTATAAGTGTGACTGTGTGTGTATATATATACACACAGTATCTCACAAAAGTGAGTACACCCCTCACATAGTTTGTAAATATTTTATTATATCTTTTCATGTGACAACACTGAAGAAATTACACTTTGCTACAATATAAAGTAGTGAGTGTATAGCCTGTATAACAGTGTACATTTGATGTCCCCTCAAAATAACTCAACACACAGCCATTAATGTCTAAACCATTGGCAACAAATGTGAGTACACCCCTAAGTGGAAATGTCCAAATTGGGCCCAAAGTGTCAATATTTTGTGTGGCCGCCATTATTTTCCAGCACTGCCTTAACCCTCTTGGGCATGGAGTTCACCAGAGCTTCACAGGTTGCCACTGTAGTCCTCTTCCACTACTCCAAGACGACATCATAAAGCGCTCCCCCACCTTCCGCTTGAAGATGCCCCACAGATGCTCAATAGGGTTTAGGTCTGGAGACATGCTTGGCCAGTCCATCACCTTTACCCTCAGCTTCTTTAGCAACGTAGTGTTCGTCTTGGAGGTGTGTTTGGGGTGGTGATCATGTTGGAATACTGCCCTGCGGCCCAGTCTCCGAAGGGAGGAGATCATGCTCTGCTTCAGTATGTTACAGTACATGTTGGCATTCATGGTTCCCTCAATGAACTGTAGCTCCACAGTGCCGGAAGCACTCATGCAGGCCCAGACCATAACACTCCCACCACCATGCTTGACTGTAGGCAAGAAACACTTGTCTTTGTACTCCTCACCTGTTTTCCGCCAAACACGCTTGACACCATCTGAACCAAAAGTTTATCTTGGGCTCATTGGACCCCAGGTCATGGTTCCACTAATCCATGTCCTTAGTCTGCTTGTCTTCAGCAAACTGTTTGCTGGCTTTCTTTTGCATCATCTTTAGAAGAGGCTTCCTTCTGGGACGACAGCCATGCAGACAAATTTGATGCAGTGTGTGGCGTATGGAGTGCTGACAGGCTGACCCCCCACCCCTCAAACCTCTGCAGCAATGATGGCAGCACTTATACATCAATTTCCCAAAGACATCCTCTGGGTATGACGCTGAGCATGTGCACTCAACTTCTTTGGTCGACCATGGCGAGGCATGTTCTGAGTGGAACCTGTCCTGTGAAACCGCTGTATGGTCTTGCCCACCATGCTGCAGCTCAGTTTCAGGGTCTTGGCAATCTTCTTATAGCCTAGGCCATCTTTAAGTAGAGCAACAATTCTTTTTTTCAGATCCTCAGAGAGTTATTTGCCATGAGGTGCCATGTTGAACTTCCAGTGTCCAGTATGAGAGAGTCTTCAGCAAACTGTTTGCTGGCTTTCTTTTGCATCATCTTTAGAAGAGGCTTCCTTCTGGGACGACAGCCATGCAGACAAATTTGATGCAGTGTGTGGAGTATGGAAATCTGACAGGCTGACCCCCCACCCCTCAAACCTCTGCAGCAATGATGGCAGCACTTATACGTCAATTTCCCAAAGACAACCTCTGGGTATGACGCTGAGCATGTGCACTCAACTTCTTTGGTCGACCATGGCGAGGCATGTTCTGAGTGGAACCTGTCCTGTGAAACCGCTGTATGGTCTTGCCCACCATGCTGCAGCTCAGTTTCAGGGTCTTGGCAATCTTCTTATAGCCTAGGCCATCTTTAAGTAGAGCAACAATTCTTTTTTTCAGACCCTCAGAGAGTTATTTGCCATGAGGTGCCATATTGAACTTCCAGTGTCCAGTATGAGAGAGTGTGAGAGCGATAACACCAAATTTAACACACCTGCTTCCCATTCACACCTGAGACCTTGTAACATTAATGAGTCACATGACACCGGGGAGTGAAAATGGCTAATTGGGCCCAATTTGGACATTTTCACTTAGGGGTGTACTCACTTTTGTTGCCAACGGTTTAGACATTATTGGCTGCGTGCTGAGTTATTTTGAGGGGACAGCAAATTTACACTGTTATACAGGCTGTGCACTCACTACTTTACACTGTAGCAAAGTGTCATTTCTTCAGTGTAGTCACATGAAAAGATATAATAAAATACAAAAATGTGAGGGGTGTACTCACTTTTGTGGGATACTGTATATATATATATATATATATATATATATATATATATATATATATATATATCTATATATATATATATATATAAGTGTGTCTGTGTGCATGCAAGTCTCTCTGTGTGCCTTGTTCTGTAAAACTACATCTGTGGCAGTTTATATCTGTCTGTGTGTGTGTGCGCTCTGAGACTATTTTGCTAGAAGCTATATCAAGAATAAAGAATGAGTTGCACAGACTGAAAAACATTTATTTAACCACTTCCTGCTAAATCTTTAACTCCTTGGCTGCTGGTAATCAGTGCTTTGTTCTACTACTCCTTAAAGGGGGTTTCTTTTTTTTTCTAATTTAAAGATTTTCTGTAATCTTAACTTGATTTGGTAACAAGCAACTGCCATTTGTTTTTTGTTTTTTTGGCAACTTTCTTTACTTCAAGATCACAAAACAATCCTGCTTAAAACACTGTGACAGGTCATTCGGTAACAAACACAAAAACTAGTCAAATATTTTATTAGCTGTACTACTTGTGTAGTTCTGTAAAACAGTATCAATAAAATAGCAATAATATTAAAGGGACATTGTACATTAGATTTTTCTTTGCATAAATGTTTTGTAGACAATACATTTATATAGCCCATCGGGGAGTGATTTTGTAATAACATTATTTTTAAATAACATTGTGCTGATTTTAAAACTACTAACCATGCCCCATAGTGTCAGATGTATACTGATGTCTACAGACTCTTGTTTGTGTAATGGGTCTTTTCATATGCAGGGGAGGGGGGAGTGTCTGCCTTTTATGCCTTCCCAGCCCCTTTTAGCGGGTGCCCAAGCCTAACCTTATCAACAATGCTAAACCGGGATAAATACTTGATTTTCATATCAGTATCTGTGCATATTCTTCTTTATAGTAGTGTCTATTACATGAAGTTATATGAAAATTTATGTATATTGTCCCTTTAATTATCATCATTATCATCATAAAAAGTGAATATATAATATAATAATAATTTATAAATTCAGTATTAAAAGTTTCCAAATGAAAGTGCCATGTAGGGCGCAGCCATTCCAAAAGCACAGATATTCTATTGGCAGAGGATGGCATATAAAACAGAGTGAAAGTATATTAGCATATGCACCAAAGAAATGTAAACACCACAAAAGGGATTCTAGCATGTATTGAGCTCTGTGCCAAGTAAGGAAACGGGTAACAGAGGGAGAAGGGCAATTAACAAACATAAATAAAAGGTACAGATGTGTAAAAATAGATCACTTAACCCATCTGTACCACCTGTGCTATTAATATTTTGCTTTGTGGGGACCTTTTTCCTCCCACAAAAGTTATAATTTAGAACCACTTATGGCAAAGAATATGGCAGACAAGTGGAGAATGTATATCACAATAGGTTGAGAGTATGGTATAAAGACAACGAAAATATGGCACACAGGGCAGAGCATAGAAAAAAAGAGAGAAGGTGGCACACAGGGCAGAGCATGGAAAAAAAGAGAGAAGGTGGCACACAGGGCAGAGCATGGTAAAAAAAGAGAGAAGGTGGCACACAGGGCAGAGCATGGTAAAAAAAGAGAGAAGGTGGCACACAGGGCAGAGCATGGTAAAAAAAGAGAGAAGGTGGCACACAGGGCAGAGCATGGTAAAAAAAGAGAGAAGGTGGCACACAGTGCAGAGCATGGCAAACAGAGAAGGTGGCACACAGCACAGAGCATGGCAAACAGAGAGAAGATGGCACACAGGGCAGAGCATGGCAAACAGAAAAGGTGGCACACAGCACAGAGCATGGCAAACAGAGAGAAGATGGCACACAGGGCAGAGCATGGCAAACAGAGAGAAGGTGGCACACAGCACAGAGCATGGCAAACAGAGAGAAGATGGCACACAGCACAGAGCATGGCAAACAGAGAGAAGGTGGCACACAGGGCAGAGCATAGCAAACAGAGAAGGTGGCACACAGGTCAGAGCATGGCAAACAGAGAGAAGGTGGCACACAGCACAGAGCATGGCAAACAGAGAGAAGGTGGCACACAGGGCAGAGCATGGCAAACAGAGAGAAGGTGGCACACAGCACAGAGCATGGCAAACAGAGAGAAGGTGGCACACAGCACAGAGCATGGCAAACAGAGAAGGTGGCACACAGCACAGAGCATGGCAAACAGAGAGAAGGTGGCACACAGCACAGAGCATGGCAAACAGAGAAGGTGGCACACAGCACAGAGCATGGCAAACAGAGAGAAGGTGGCACACAGCACAGAGCAGGGCAAACAGAGAAGGTGGCACACAGCACAGAGCATAGCAAACAGAGAGAAGGTGGCACACAGCACAGAGCATGGCAAACAGAGAGAAGGTGGCACACAGCACAGAGCATGGCAAACAGAGAGAAGGTGGCACACAGGGCAGAGCATGGCAAACAGAGAGAAGGTGGCACACAGTGCAGAGCATGGCAAACAGAGAGAAGGTGGCACACAGGGCAGAGCATGGCAAACAGAGAAGGTGGCACACAGGGCAGAGCATGGCAAACAGAGAGAAGGTGGCACACAGTGCAGAGCATGGCAAACAGAGAGAAGATGGCACACAGGGCAGAGCATGGCAAACAGAGAAGGTGGCACACAGCACAGAGCATGGCAAACAGAGAGAAGGTGGCACACAGCACAGAGCATGGCAAACAGAGAAGGTGGCACACAGCACAGAGCATGGCAAACAGAGAGAAGGTGGCACACAGCACAGAGCATGGCAAACAGAGAAGGTGGCACACAGCACAGAGCATGGCAAACAGAGAGAAGGTGGCACACAGCACAGAGCATGGCAAACAGAGAAGGTGGCACACAGGGTAAAGAGGTAGATACAGGATGGCGTATTTGCTAGTGAGAGGGTACAATGTATATATGGACAGCTGAAATCTGTCGGACAGATTAAGAGTTTTGCGTTATGAGCGGCTCGGTGCTAACTTGCAAGTTATTTCCACCGCTCTCCTCCCTATAGCGCTGCTATTACAGGTTTGCAAAAACCCGGCGTTAGCGGGCAATATGGCAGCGTTGAGCTCCATACCACACACAAATACCAGCGCTGCTTTGAGCTGGTTTTACGTGCTTGTGCACGATTTTGCCATAGACATCAATGGGGAGAGCCGGCTAAAAAAAAGCCTAACACCTGCAATAAAGGAGCGTAAAGCTCCGTAACGCAGCCTCATTGATTCCTATGGGGAAAGAAAATTTATGTTTACACCTAACACCCTAACATAAACCCTGAGTCTAAACACTCCTAATCTGCCGCCCCCCACATCGCCGCCACCTACCTACACTTATTAACCCCTAATCTACCGCCCCCAATGTCGCCGCCACCTTCATAAATTTATTAACCCCTAATCTCCCGCCCCCAACGTCGCCGCCGCCACTATACTAAAGTTATTAACCCCTAAATCTCTGGCCTCCCACATCACTAACACTAAATAAATATTTTAACCCCTAAACCTAAGTCGAACTCTAACACCCCTAACTTTAATATAATTAAAATAAATCTAAATAAAAATTACTATCATTAACTAAATAATTCCTATTTAAAACTAAATACTTACCTATAAAATAAACCCTAAGCTTGCTACAATATAACTAATAGTTACATTGTAGCTATCTTAGGTTTTATTTTTATTTCACAGGTAAGTTTGTATTTATTTTAACTAGGTAGAATAGTTAGTAAATAGTTATTACCTATTTACTAGCTACCTAGTTAAACTTAAAATAAATATAAAGTTACCTGTAAAATAAAACCTAACCTGTCTTACACTAACACCTAACATTACACTAAAATTAAATAAATTACATTAATTAAATACAATTAACTAAATTACAAAAAAAATAAACACTATATTACACAAAATAAAAAAAGAAATGATCAGATATTTAAACTAATTACACCTAATCTAATAGCCCTATCAAAATAAAAAAGCCCCCCCAAAATAAAAAACCTAGCCTAAACTAAACTGCCAATAGCCCTTAAAAGGGCCTTTTGCGGGGCAATGCCCAAAAGAAATCAGCTCTTTTACCTGTAAAAAAAAAATATACAAACAACCCCCCAACAGTAAAACCCACCACCCACACAACTAAACCCCCGAAATAAAATCCTATCTAAAAAACCTAAGCTCCACATTGCCCTGAAAAGGGACAGTCTAGTCAAAATTACATTTTCATGATTCAGATAGGGCATGCGATTTTAAACAACTTTCTAATTAACTTTTATCATTATAATTTAGTGCTATCAAATAATACAGATATAATATCAAACATAGAAGTCAAAGAACATTTGGGTAACAGTGATCATCATAATATGGTCACATTTGAAATTTCTTTTCATAAGCAGTGTCTTAAAGGTTTAACCAAGACTTTTAATTTTAAGAAAGCAAAATTCAACGATTTAAGGAAATCATTAAATAATATAAATTGGGACGAAGTATTCTCTAATAAAAATACAGAGGATAAATGGATAACATTTAAAACTTTGTTAAATAAATATACATATCAACAAATACCATATGGTTATAAAAATAAAAATAAAAAATCCAAGCCAATGTGGCTGAATATAAATGTGTTAAGAGAAATTAGGAAAAAAACGTAGGGCATTTAAATTATTCAAAGAAAATAGTACAGACTCAAAATTCCATATTTATAAGGAATGTAACAAAGCATGCAAAAAAGCAATCAAATTAGCCAAAATTGATAATGAAAAATTAATTGCAAATGATTCTAAATCTAACCCTAAAAGGTTATTTGAGTACATAAATAGCAAAAAATCTAAGAAAGACAATATAGGTACATTAAAATGCGGGGAGGGTAGCATGATTAACAGTGACAGGGAGAAGGCTGAGATACTAAACCAGTTTTTTTCTTCAGTATACACAAGAGAGGTACCATTGGATGATACTTCGGAACAAAATAGAACATGCCAGCCCATACCATTAATTGGGTTATGTATAGAGGATATCAGGAACAAATTGGATAATATTAAGGTAAATAAAACTCCAGGCCCAGATGGAATACACCCAAGGGTGTTAAGGGAATTTAGCACTTTTATAGACAAACCTCTACTCTTAATTTTTCAAGACTCATTATCCTCAGGCATGGTACCCAAAGATTGGCATAAAGCTGATGTGGTGCCACTCTTCAAAAAGGGAAGTAGGGATGATCCAGGAAGCTATAGACCAGTTAGTCTGACATCAATAGTGGGGAAGATATTTGAAGGGATTATAAGGGATTATATTGATGAGCATATTCGTGTAAACAAGATTATGAGTTCTAATCAACATGGTTTTAGGAGAAATAGATCATGTCAAACTAATCTAATTAGATTCTATGAGGAAGTGAGTAAAAATATAGATAAAGGGGAATCATTTGATGTGATATACTTAGATTTTGCAAAGTTGTTTGATACAGTGCCACATGAGAGATTAATGAACAAAATTAGGAGACTGGGAATAGCTGAAAATGTTAGTTTGTGGATAAATAACTGGATAAAAGATAGGGAGCAACGAGTAGTAGTAAATGGATCATACTCAGATTGGACAAAGGTGATCAGTGGAGTACCCCAGGGATCAGTGCTAGGCCCTATTCTTTTTAATATTTTTATAAATGACTTGGAGCTAGGATTAAATAGCGACATCTCTATTTTTGCAGATGATACTAAGTTAAGTGAGGTTATTAGGTTAGAGCAGGATGAACTTTCGTTACAAAGGGACCTGTAAAAATTAGAAGTATGGGCAGGTAAATGGAAAATTAGATTTAATACGGGAAAATGCAAGGTTCTACATTTTGGAAGTAAAAATAAGCAGCCAACGTATTATTTAAATGGGACAAGACTTAGCCAAACACAGGAGGAAAGGGATTTGGGGGTAGTAATAGATAACAAGCTAAAGATGGGTGCACAATGCAGGGCCGCAGCTTCAAAGGCTAATAAGATACTAGCATGTATTAAAAGCATTGACTCAAGGGAGGGAAGCATAATTCTGTCACTATATAAAGCCCTGGTAAAACCTCACCTTGAGTATGGAGTGCAGTTCTGGGGACCAATCGCAAAAAAAGATATTGCAGAACTAGAAAAAGTCAAGAGAAGGGCCACAAAGCTAATAAGGGGATTGGAGAATTTAACCTATGAGGAGAGGCTAGCCAAACTGGGTCTGTTTTCTTTAGAAAAAAGGCGTTTAAAAGGTGACATGATTACTTTATATAAATATATTCAAGGCCCATATACAGAGATGGCAGAAGCTCTGTTTATTCCAAGAAAATTGTTTGTGACCAGAGGTCACAATTTAAGGTTGGAGGAAAGGAGATTTAATCTCCTGCAACGGAAACGTTTTTTCACTGTAAGAGCAATAAAATTGTGGAACTCATTTCCAAAGGAGGTAGTGAATGCCAATACCCTAGATACATTTAAAAATTATTTGGATACATTTCTATCTATAAACAAAATTCATGGATATGATTGCTAGTTTTAAATGGGTCACCTTTTAGTGGGATTATTTAAGCTTAACTGGAGCTTTTTGTATATATTTTTTATTTGTATAGGTTGAACTCGATGGACTTCGGTCTTTATTCAACCTCATCTACTATGTTACTATGTTATATAATTGCTTTGTTCTGTTGGTGGTATTTTTGAAAAGCTATACCTAGGTAGGCTCAAACTGATTTCTAAACCGTTGAAAACTGCCTCTTTGCTCAGACTCTCAGAGCATTTTGAAAGTTTTTCACAGTTAGACAGTACTAGTTCACGTGTGTCATATAGATATCATTGTGCTCACTCCCGTGGAGTTATTTAGAAGTCTGCACTGATTGGCTAAACTGCATGTCTGTCAAAAGCACTCAGATAAGGGGGCAGTCTGCAGAGGCTTAGGTACAAGGTAATCACAGAGGTAAAAAAATATATTAATATAACAGTGTTGGTTATGCAAAATTGGGGAATGGGTAATAAAGGGATTATCTATCTTTTTAAACAATAAAAATGCTGGTGTAGACTGTCCCTTTAAAAGGGCATTTGGATGGGCATTCCCCCTAAAAGGGCATTTAGCTCTTTTTCGTTGCCCAAACCCCTAATCTAAAAATAAAACCCACCCAATAAACCCTTAATAAAACCTAATACTAACCTCCGAAGATCCACTTACAGTTTTTGAAGACCGGACATCCAGCCTCATCAAGCTGGGAGAAGTCTTCATCCAAGCGGGCAGATGTCCTCAACAAAGCCGGGAGAAGTCTTCATCCAAGCGGCAAGAGGTCTTCCTCCAGGCAGGCAGAAGTCTTCATCCAGATGGCATCTTCTATCTTCATCCTTCCGACGCGGAGCAGCTACATCTTCAAGACATCTGGCATGGAGCATCCTCTTCTTTCGAATCCTCTTGAAGAATGAAGGTTCCTTTAAATTATGTCATCCAAGATGGCGACCCTTGAATTCCGATTGGCTGACAGAATTTTATCAGCCAATCGGAATTAAAGGGTAAAAAAACCTATTGGCTGATGCAATCAGCCAATAGGATTGAGCTTGGATTCTATTGGCTGTTCCAATCAGCCTATCGGAATTCAAGGGACACCATCTTGGATGACGTAATATAAAAGAACCTTCATTCTGAAAGAGGATTCGGATGTCTTGAAGATGGAGCCGTTCCACGTCGGAAGGATGTAGATAGAAGATGCCATCTGGATGAAGACTTCTGCCAGCCTGGAGGACGACTTCTTGCCGCTTGGATGAAGACAATAGAATCCAAGCTCAATTGCATCAGCCAATAGGATTTTTTACCCTTTAATTCCGATTGGCTGATAGAATTCTATCAGCCAATCGGAATTCAAGGGTCGCCATCTTGGATGACATAATTTAAAGGAACCTTCATTCTTCAAGAGGATTCGAAAGAAGAGGATGCTCCGTGTCGGATGTCTTGAAGATGGAGCCGTTCCACGTCGGAAGGATGTAGATAGAAGATGCCATCTGGATGAAGACTTCTGCCAGCCTGGAGGACGACTTCTTGACGCTTGGATGAAGACTTCTCCCGGCTTCGTTGAGGATGGATGTCCGGTCTTCAAAAACTGTAAGTGGATCTTCAGGGGTTAGTGTTAGGTTTTTTTAATGGTTTATTGGGTGGGTTTTATTTTTAGATTAGGGACTTTGGGCAATGTAAAAGAGCTAAATGCCCTTTTAAGGGCAATGTCCATCCAAATGCCCTTTTCAGGGCAATGGGGAGCTTAGTTTTTTTTAGGTAGTTTTTTTTTTGGGGGGGGTTGGTTGTGTGGGTGGTGGAAATAACTGTTGGGGGGTTGTTTGTATTTTTTTTTTACAGGTAAAAGAGCTGATTTCTTTGGGGCAATGCCCCGCAAAAGGCCCTTTTAAGGGCTATTGGCAGTTTAGTTTTGGCTAGAGTTTTTTTTATTTTGGGGGGGCTTTTTTATTTTGATAGGGCTATTAGATTAGGTGTAATTAGTTTAAATATTTGATCATTTCTTTTTTATTTTGTGTAATTTATCGTTTTTTTATTTTTTTATTTTTTTATTTAATTAATTGTATTTAATTAATGTAATTTATTTAATTTTAGTGTAATGTTAGGTGTTAGTGTAACTTAGCTTAGGTTTTATTTTACAGGTAAATTTGTATTTATTTAAACTAGGTAGCTAGTAAATAGTTAATAACTATTTACTAACTAGTCTACCTAGTTAAAATAAATACAAACTTAGCTGTGAAATAAAAATAAAACATAAGCTAGATACAATATAACTATTAGTTATATTGTAGCTAGCGTAGGGTTTATTTTACAGGTAAGTATTTAGTCTTAAATAGGAATTATTTAGGTAATAATAGTAGGTTATATTTAGATTTATTTTAATTATATTAAAGTTAGGGGTGTTAGGGTTAGGGTTAGACTTAGGGTTTACTATATTTATTTAGTGTTAATGATGTGGGAGGCCAGAGGTTTAGGGGTTAATAACTTTAGTATAATGGCGGCGATATTGGGGGCAGCAGATTAGGGGTTGATAATATTTAACTAGTGTTTACGATGCAGGACTGCGGCGGTTTAGGGGTTAATATGTTTATTATAGTGGCGGCGATGTCCGTAGCAGCAGATTAGAGGTTAATAATTTTATTTTAGTGTTTGCGATGTGGGAGGGCCTCGGTTTAGGGGTTAATAGGTAGTTTATGGGTGTTAGTGTACTTTGTAACACTTTAGTTATGAGTTTTATGTTACAGCTTTGTAGCGTAAAACCTATAACTACTGACTTTCAGTTTACGGTACGGATCTTGTAGTTATGGGCTGTACCGCTCACTTTTTGGCCAGACAGGCAAACTCATAATACCGGCGCTGTGGAAGTCTCATTGAAAAAGGACTTTTTAAAAAGTGCGGTAGTTACGTTGCGTGACGGCCAAAAAAACCCTACAAGACTCATAATAGCAGCGGTAGTGAAAAAGAGTCATAACGCTGCTTTTTCACTCATGATGCAAAACTCGTAATCTAGCCGTGAATTAATTAGACATCTTCATGGTTCCTTTTCTAGTCTCAATAAAACTAAAACTATGAAACTTTCATAAATTCTTTTTATTTTTCTCCTTTTATCAATATTAAAATGACCTCCGGTGCTCATTATACACAGCTGTGAATCACAGATTGATTTCCTTTACATATTTTTATGGATTCACCAGAACTTCAGATTTTTAGAGAGAAAAAAAAAAAAGTGAAAATTATTTTTTACTGATTATTTCTGGTCTGAAATATTCAACAGTGAAACAGACACAACATTAGACATTTAAAGGGACAGAAGAGTCAAAATTAAAGGGATATAAACACAAAAAAATGTATTTTGTGATTCAGACAAAGCATACAATTTAAAAAAAAAAATCCAGTTCCAATTTAATGCTGTTATCAAATTTGTTTTGTTCTCATGATATTCTTAATTGAAGAGATACTTAGGAGGTGAAACACTACATGGCAGGAAATAGTGCCATCTAGTGCTCTTGCATATGGATCAGATTCTTGTGGAACTACTGCCATATAGTGCTCTAGACTCATGCACGCTCCTGAGTTTACATCCCTGCTTTTTAAGAAAAGATGCCAAGAAAACAAAGACAATTTGATGATCAAAGTAAATTAGAAAGTTGTTTAAAATTGCATGTGCTATCTGAATCATGAAAGACAAATGTTGGTTTTCGTGTCCCTTTAAACTTTTATTATTTAGGCAGAGTAAGAGAT
>NC_069510.1:114525086-114532586 GCF_027579735.1 Bombina bombina | reverse complement strand
TGTGTTTGGGGAGGGGGGGTTAGCAGTGTGTGTGTGTATTTGGGTTGTCACTATCAGATTGTATATGTATATGTGTGTGTGTGTGTGTGTATTCATATTGTCACTATAAGTTTGTTGATGTATATGTGTGTATTCATATTGTCACTATCAGTTTGTTAATGTGTGTGTATTCATATTGTCGCTATCAGTTCGTTAATTTATGTGTGGGGGGGGGGGCTAGCAGTGTGTTTTTGTGTGTGTGTATTCATATTGTCACTATCAGTTTGTTAATGTATGTGTGTCTTCATATTGTCACTATCAGTTTGTTAATGTATGTGTATATATATTCATATTGTCACTATCAGTTTGTTGATGTATGTGTGTATTTATATTGTCACTATCAGTTTGTTAATGTATGTGTGTGTGTATTCATATTGTCACTATCAGTCTGTTAATTTGTGTGTGTGTGTGTGTGTGTGAGTGTATGGGAGTTAATGTATGTGTGTGTGTATGGGGGTTAATGTAGGTGTGTCTGTATTCATATTGTCACTATCAGTTTGTTAATGTATGTGTATGTGTGTATTCATATTGTCAATATCAGTTTGTTAATGTATGTGTGTGTGTATGGGAGTTAATGTATGTGTGTGTATGGGGGTTAATGTATGTGTGTGTGGGGTGGTGGGGCTAGCAGTGTGTGTGTATTTATATTGTCACTATCAGTCTGTTAATGTATGTGTGTGTGTGGGGTGGGCTAGCAGTATGTGTGTGTATTCATATTGTCACTATCAGTCTGTTAATTAATGTATGTGTGTGTGGGGGGGGGGGGGCAAGCAGTGTGTGTGTTTGTATTCATATTGTCACTATCAGTCTGTTAATGTATGTATGTGTGTGTGTGTGTGTGTGTGTGTGTATGGGGGTTAATGTATGTGTGTGTGGGGTGGGGGGGGGGGCTAGCAGTGTGTGTGTGTGTATTTATATTGTCACTATCTGTCTGTTAATGTATGTGTGTGTATATTCATATCGTCACTATCAGTTTGTTAATGTATGTGTGTGTTGGGGGGCTAGCAGTGTGTGTGTGTATTTATATTGTCAATATCAGTCTGTTAATGTATGTGTGTGTGGGGGGGGGTAGCAGTGTGTGTGTATTTATATTGTCACTATCAGTCTGTTAATGTATGTGTGTGTTGGGGTTAGCAGTGTGTGTGTGTGTATATTGTCACTATCTGTTTGTTAATGTATGTGTATTCATATTGTCACTTCCAGTCTGTTAATGTGTGTGTGTGTATATTCATATTGTCACTATCGGTCTGTTAATGTGTGTGTCTATACATATATATTGTCACTTCCAGTCTGTTAATGTGTGTGTGTGTATTCATATTGTCACTATCGGTTTGTTAATGTGTGTGTCTATACATATATATTGTCACTTCCAGTCTGTTAATGTGTGTGTGTGTATTCATATTGTCACTATCGGTTTGTTAATGTGTGTGTCTATACATATATATTGTCACTTCCAGTCTGTTAATGTGTGTGTGTGTGTATTCATATTGTCACTATCGGTTTGTTAATGTGTGTGTCTATACATATATATTGTCACTTCCAGTCTGTTAATGTGTGTGTGTGTATTCATATTGTCACTATCGGTTTGTTAATGTGTGTGTGTGTATTCATATTGTCACTATCGGTCTGTTAATGTGTGTGTCTATACATATATATTGTCACTTCCAGTCTGTTAATGTGTGTGTGTGTGTATTCATATTGTCACTATCGGTTTGTTAATGTGTGTGTCTATACATATATATTGTCACTTCCAGTCTGTTAATGTGTGTGTGTGTATTCATATTGTCACTATCGGTTTGTTAATGTGTGTGTGTGTATTCATATTGTCACTATCGGTTTGTTAATGTGTGTGTCTATACATATATATTGTCACTATCGGTTTGTTAATGTGTGTGTCTATACATATATATTGTCACTATCGGTTTGTTAATGTGTGTGTCTATACATATATATTGTCACTATCGGTTTGTTAATGTGTGTGTCTATACATATATATTGTCACTATCGGTTTGTTAATGTGTGTGTGTGTGTATTCATATTGTCACTATCGGTTTGTTAATGTGTGTGTCTATACATATATATTGTCACTATCGGTTTGTTAATGTGTGTGTCTATACATATATATTGTCACTATCGGTTTGTTAATGTGTGTGTCTATACATATATATTGTCACTATCGGTTTGTTAATGTGTGTGTCTATACATATATATTGTCACTATCGGTTTGTTAATGTGTGTGTCTATACATATATATTGTCACTATCGGTTTGTTAATGTGTGTGTCTATACATATATATTGTCACTATCGGTTTGTTAATGTGTGTGTCTATACATATATATTGTCACTATCGGTTTGTTAATGTGTGTGTCTATACATATATATTGTCACTATCGGTTTGTTAATGTGTGTGTCTATACATATATATTGTCACTATCGGTTTGTTAATGTGTGTGTCTATACATATATATTGTCACTATCGGTTGTTAATGTGTGTGTCTATACATATATATTGTCACTATCGGTTTGTTAATGTGTGTGTCTATACATATATATTGTCACTATCGGTTTGTTAATGTGTGTGTCTATACATATATATTGTCACTATCGGTTGTTAATGTGTGTGTCTATACATATATATTGTCACTATCGGTTTGTTAATGTGTGTGTCTATACATATATATTGTCACTATCGGTTTGTTAATGTGTGTGTCTATACATATATATTGTCACTATCGGTTGTTAATGTGTGTGTCTATACATATATATTGTCACTATCGGTTTGTTAATGTGTGTGTCTATACATATATATTGTCACTATCGGTTTGTTAATGTGTGTGTCTATACATATATATTGTCACTATCGGTTGTTAATGTGTGTGTCTATACATATATATTGTCACTATCGGTTTGTTAATGTGTGTGTCTATACATATATATTGTCACTATCGGTTTGTTAATGTGTGTGTCTATACATATATATTGTCACTATCGGTTTGTTAATGTGTGTGTCTATACATATATATTGTCACTATCGGTTTGTTAATGTGTGTGTCTATACATATATATTGTCACTATCGGTTTGTTAATGTGTGTGTCTATACATATATATTGTCACTATCGGTTGTTAATGTGTGTGTCTATACATATATATTGTCACTATCGGTTTGTTAATGTGTGTGTCTATACATATATATTGTCACTATCGGTTTGTTAATGTGTGTGTCTATACATATATATTGTCACTATCGGTTGTTAATGTGTGTGTCTATACATATATATTGAGGTTGTCACTAGCAGTGTATGAGGTTTGCTGCTACTAATGTATGTTTTTGTTACAAGTGGAATTCCCTTTCATTTTACACAACTTATGAATCTCCCACACAAGAGAAGCTGCCACAACAGGTGAGCAAACATAGCCCTGAATCACCTGCTGAGAACAATACAGAACTATCCTGAACAATAGAGCTTATCCAGAGCTAATGACACCTCCTTATGGGCACATGTATGTGGTCAGAGCCTGGCAGCTAAACACTGTCAGTAATGAGAAAAGCCAAAGCTATACCACAAACCAGAGATGAGACAGCAGAAGAGAGAAAATATGTGTATGTGTGTGTGTGTGTATGTATGTGTGTGTATGTGTGTATGCGGGGGTGCGTGTGTGTGTATGTATGTGTGTGTGTATGTAGGGGTGCACGTGTGTGTTTGTGTATGTGTGTATGCAGTGGTGCGCGTGTGTGTATGTATGTAGGGGTGCACGTGTGTGTTTGTGTATGTGTGTGTGTATTCAGGGGTGCACGTATGTGTATGTGTGTATGTATGTGTGTGTGTGTATGTATGTATGTGTGTGTGTGTGTGTGTATGTGTGTGTGTATGTGTGTATGTGTGTGTGTATGTATGTGTGTGTGTGTGTGTATGTATGTGTGTATGTATGTGTGTGTGTGTGTGTGTGTATGTATGTGTGTGTGTGTGTTTGTGTTTAAATGTATGTTTTTGCATGTATGTGTGTGTGTGTGTGTGTGTATGTCTGCATGTTTGTGTGTATGTGTGTGTTTATGTATGTGTATGCAGGGGTGCGTGTGTGTGTGTATGTTTGTGTGTGTGTGTATGTGTGCGTGTATGTGTGTGTTTAAATGTATGTTTTTGCATGTATGTGTGTGTGTGTGTGTATGTCTGAATGTTTGTGTGTATGTGTGTGTTTATGTATGTGTATGCAGGGGAGCGTGTGTGTATGTATGTGTGTGTGTGTATGCAGGGGTGCGCGTGTGTATGTGCATTTGTGTATGTGTGTTTGTGTGTGTCTGTGTGTATTTATGTGTGTGTGTGTGTATGTCTGTATCTGTGATTGTGTGTATGTATGTCTGTGTGTGTATGTCTGTATGTATGTGTGTGTGTCTGTGTGTGTGTATGTATGTGTGTGTATGCAGGGGTGTGCGTGTGTGTTTATGTGTGTATGTATGTGTGCATGTGTATGTGTTTAATTGTATGTTTTTGCATGTATGTGTGTGTGTTTATGTATGTGTATGCAGGGGGGTGTTTGTGTGTGTACTGTACTGTGCTGTCATGCCATGCCTCCTATAAACTATACATGACATATTGACATTCATTCACAAACAATCATAATAATTGTCTGTGAATGAATGTCAATGTCATGTTTGTAAATGATGCCTGATGAGCCTGTCACATACCTCCCAATATTTCAAAATTTGAAAGAGGGACACCCCCTCACTGTTGTCAGTCTACCGTGGCACACCTGGTTGAAAAACACTGATGTACAGTATGTATGTATGTTTGTATGTATGTGGGTGTATGTATGTATGTGTATCTGTATGCATGTACGTGTATGTCACACTGTACCTTTTAGCCCCTGCTTATGTTACACTGAACCTTATAGCCCCTGCTTATGTTACACTGTACCTTATAGCCCCTGCTTATGTTACACTGTACCTTATAGCCCCTGCTCATGTTACACTGTACCTTATAGCCCCTGCTCATGTTACGCGGTACCTTATAGCCCCTGCTCATGTTACGCGGTACCTTATAGCCCCTGCTCATGTTATGCGGTACCTTATAGCCCCTGTTCATGTTACACCGTACCTTATAGCCCCTGCTCATGTTACGCGGTACCTTATAGCCCCTGCTTATGTTACACTGAACCTTATAGGCCCTGCTCATGTTAGACTGTACTTTATAGCCCCTGTTCATGTTACACTGTACCTTATAGCCCCTGCTCATGTAACGCGGTACCTTATAGGCCCTGCTTATGTTACACTGAGCCTTATAGGCCCTGCTCATGTTAGACTGTAACAGCAACAGCATGGGAGCGCTCAGACGCCCGTTCTGTGTGTGGCCTCGGCTCGCGCTTCACGTAAGGTGCCGCCCCTCTTGAGTAGGTCCTGACGTCTCGATGACGACACCTGGAAACTCCGTCAATCCGGTGCAAGTGGTAAAACGATCCACCACCGCTTGCACTAATATGATAGCAACATCCACTGCACACGGTAATTGACAAATCAAACCATGTAACGGTAATAAAAGACAAAGGCTCAAAAGAGGTGAAATAAAAAGTCTTGTATTCAGTAACTTTGTTTGGCAAAAGCGGTTACAACAGGCAATTCAGCAATTTCAGCAGGTCCTGCTGAAATTGCTGAATTGCCTGTTGTAACAAAGTAACAAAGTTACTGAATACAAGACTTTTTATTTCACCTCTTTTAAGCCTTTGTCTTTTATTACTGTTACATGGTTTGATTTGTCAATTACCGTGTGCAGTGGATGTTGCTATCATGTTAGACTGTACCTTATAGCCTCTGTTCATGTTACACTGTACCTTATAGTCCCTACCCATGTTAGATTGTACCTTATAGCCCCTACCCATGTTACACTGCACATTTTAGCCCCTGTTCATGTTAGACTGTACCTTATAGCCCTTACCCATTTTAGACTGTACCTTATAGCCCCTGTTCATGTTGCACGGTACCTTATAGCCCCTGCTCATGTTACACTGTACCTTATAGCCCCTGCTCATGTTACACTGTACCTTATAGCCCCTGTTCATGTTGCACGGTACCTTATAGCCCCTGCTCATGTTACACTGTACCTTATAGCCCCTGCTCATGTTACACTGTACCTTATAGCCCCTGCTTATGTTACACTGTACCTTATAGCCTCTGCTCATGTTACACTGTACCTTATAGCCCCTGCTCATGTTACACTGTACCTTATAGCCTCTGCTCATGTTACACGGTACCTTATAGCCTCTGCTCATGTTACACGGTACCTTATAGCCTCTGCTCATGTTACACTGTACCTTATAGCCCCTGCTCATGTCACATTGTACCTTATAGCCTCTTTTTCATGTTACACTGTACCTTATAGCCCCTGCTCATGTTACACTGTACCTTATAGCCCCTGCTCATGTTACACTGTACCTTATAGCCCCTGCTCATGTTACACTGTACCTTATAGCCTCTGTTCATGTTACACTGTACCTTATAGCCTCTGCTCATGTTAAACGGTACCTTATAGCCTCTGCTCATGTTACACGGTACCTTATAGCCTCTGCTCATGTTACACTGTACCTTATAACCCCTGCTCATGTTACACTGTACCTTATAGCCCCTGCTCATGTTACACTGTACCTTATAGCCTCTGTTCATGTTACACTGTACCTTATAGCCTCTACTCATGTTACACTGTACCTTATAGCCCCTGCTCATGTTACACTGTACCTTATAGCCTCTACTCATGTTACAATGTACCTTATAGCCCCTGCTCATGTTACACTGTACCTTATAGCCCCTGCTCATGTTACACTGCACCTTATAGCCTCTACTCATGTTACACTGTACCTTATAGCCCCTGCTCATGTTACACTGTACCTTGTAGCCTCTGTTCATGTTACACTGTACCTTATAGCCTCTACTCATGTTACACTGTACCTTATAGCCCCTGCTCATGTTACACTGTACCTTATAGCCTCTGCTCATGTTACACTGTACCTTATAGCCCCTGCTCATGTTACACTGTACCTTATAGCCCCTGCTCATGTTACACTGTACCTTATAGCCTCTGTTCATGTTACACTGTACCTTATAGCCTCTGCTCATGTTACACTGTACCTTATAGCCTCTGCTCATGTTACACTGTGCTTCCTAGCCCCTGCATAGGTTGCATCCTGCGTTGTAGCCCTATTATTCTTAAATAGTCTCTTATTGTACCTTCTTAGGTTACATAGCGCAGGCTTATTGCATTAATCAGATTACCCAGTTCTATATTCAACACATTTGAGACGATTGCCCTGCACTGAGTATACTGTTATAATCTATTTGCTATTGTCTAGGACACATTTCAATGACTCTTCTTGCTTGTCCTGCAGATATAAATACACAGTGACACTCACATTCTATTTGCTATAACAGTAGTTTGATTTTCCATTTCTGAACATATATTAAGTTGCCTGACCT
>NC_069510.1:114507586-114520086 GCF_027579735.1 Bombina bombina | reverse complement strand
TGCTAGTAAAAAGTAGAACACAAATAGCAAAAAGAGACTGGCCCTCACTGGTCTTATATCAAAACACACTGAGGAAGGGGATTCTATATCTCCGAAACGTCACAGTAAAGTGTGTTTTGATATAAGACCAGTAAGTGCCAGTCTCTTTTTGCTATTTATATATATATAGTATATGTTACACACTAGTCCTTTGAACCGGGTGGTTTGGGGATTTGGCCATATCTTTCCCAACTGGCACAAATGGGCAGACTTAGTGGGAACTACAGGGCAGCATTGTTGTTTACCAGCTGCATGCCAGGCAAATCAGCAATGAGTCTCTTAGAGGCGGAAGCCAGCAAGGAGGTGTCAATGATGCCAAAGGAAAGCCGGGGAAATTTTGGAAGATAATATCATATTGCCTGGGGAGTATTTATGAAGTCAGTTCCTCAGTCTCCTCTTGATTTGCCTTTTAACATACAAGAAATGAATCAGAGTTTTTGGCAGAATCCTGCAGCATGACCTGTATTTACTTATAGGAACAGAGAAAGGAAAAGATAGAGGTGTGTATAATGTCATATGTTGGGTTCCTAGCTGTGCTATATAAAGATACCAGACAACCTATAAGTGACTGGGCACGGGTAGTGGGTGAGGGTCACACCATGTCCCCCAAAAAGCTCAATCTAATGCCCCACACTTGATCCTACCAAGTATATGTTTCAAAATTGAGCAGTCATATTATCCCCTTGGCTGCCAGTAACACACATACAGCAATGATTTAACTCTCCAATGGTTGCCTGTAACACATTTAATAGAAAATGCACAGTTACTTCTTTTTGGACCTTATTTGTAATACATAGAGGCATAGGAGGCCCTTCACATTTAGTTGACACTTAGGGGACAATTGAGTGTCGATTATTTTGATATAGATTTTACTACACAGCCTACTAGAATACTGGACTGTCCTGTTGAATACTGGACACTTGGCAACCCTAGTCATAAGGATGATAATATGGAATGTGCATTTGTTTTGTTATGTATGCCAATTTGTCATGAAAATGCGTTTTTTTATTTTTGTTTAAACAAAACAAATGTAAGGAATAATGAATATTATTCATGAGTATATTCGTTATTCTTTAAATTAGATGTATAACTTATCTGTATCGTGCTGGGGAGTCGTGCTAATCCTCTTCTTCTTCTTCATAGACTTCCTGGGCCACGATAATGCTCCTATAAGCGCGGTTCTCCAGCGTGCTTCAGGTATATTAGCACGGCGGATCCTTTCTCCTTTCTCGCAGGTAGGGGGGAGGAGCTCTAATCCGACATATTCCAGGGCTACGCTAATAGGAGAAGGGATACACTGTGCTAATGTTCCTGCAGCGCTGCTGGATTCTATGAAGAAGAAGATTAGCGCGACTCCTCAGCACCCCCATAATGTAAGTACCAAGGTGACAGTAACAGAGAACAATTACATTTGTTTTAGCGAAAAGAAATGTAAATGTTAACGAATATTCAGTATTCCGTTCATTGTAAACTATAATCCAAATACCGAATAGTGCAGCACAAGAATATTCTGAAAAACAAATTGTTCCGAATGATTCGTACGAAGCAAATTATTCAAATCAAGTTTCCTGTGATTTAATGTCTAGCACAGTGTTTCTCAAACGTTTTTAGACTGTGGCACACCTGGCAATGCAAATTTCTATCATGGCACACCTAATTAGTGCTGGACTCTTGTAGAATTAAATAAATCACATAAATCACTAAACTTTCTTTCATGATTCAGAGAGAGCTTGCAATTTTAAACAGCTTTCCAATTTACTTATTTTATCTCTTGGTTTTCTTTGTTGAAAAGCATACCTAGGTAGTCTCAGGAGCTACAGTGCACTATTGGGTACTAGCTGCTGATTGGTGGCTACACATATATGCCTCTTGTTATTGGCTCACTATATGTGTTCAGCTAGCTCCCTGTAGTGCATTGATGCCCCTTCAACAATGGATACCAAGAGAATGAAGCAAATTGGATAATAGAATTGGAAAGTTGTTTAAAATTGAATGTTCTATCTGAATCATGCAAGAAAATGTGGGTTTCATGTGCCTTTAACTGTAAATTGATAGTATTTTACATTTCTCACTAAACTGATTATATTCCGATTCTATTACAAAATATATCTTTATAGCAAGACATTCTAAAAAAAATTGACAGCTATGAATGTTTAACGTTTTTAACTTACTTGATATCATAGACTCATTAGAAAGTGTTTTACCACATAAAACACACTGCTGTTCATGCACACCATCTTAATCATATATAATTCTATGTCAGACTGTTACATCACACCACTGTAACCAATCACGTTAACCCAAAGATCACGCGGTATTTGACGATATTCATTGTCGTATTACTTGTGGTCTATTGGTGGAATGTTAGTTAAAAGGGACACTGAACCCAAATTTTTTCTTTCGTGATTCATATAGAGCATGCAATTTTGAGCAACTTTCTAATTTACTCCTATTATCAAATTTTCTTCATTCTCTTGGTATCTTTATTTGAAATGCAAGAATGTAAGTTTAGATGCCGGCCCATTTTGGTGAACAACCTGGATTGTTCTTGCTGATTGGTGGATAAATTAATCTACCAATGAACCAGTGCTTTCCAGGGTGCTGAACCAAACAAATAGCTTAGATGCCTTTTTTTTCAAATAAAGATAGCAAGAGAACGAAGAAAAATTGATAATAGGAGTAAATTAGTAAGTTGTTTAAAATTGCTGCTTTATCTGAATCACGAAAGAAAAAATTTGCTGGAAAATAAACATACATAAATATTAGGCTGGCAAAGTATATATATATATATATATATATATATATATATATATATATATATATATATATATAAATACACAGATAGATATATATATATATATATATATATATATATATATATATATATATATATATATATATATATATATATATATATATATATATATATATATACAAATATAATTTTATAAATAGGTAAAAGTGGGGGCTGTAATATGGAAGAAAATATTTTTTACTATCAAAATTTGGCGGCACCCCTGTGGCTAGATTTAGATAAATTTATCATATATAATATTTATTTAAAAGGCATCTTTTTCTTTTCAAAACAATCAGGAGCCCCAAATAATGAATTTTAAGATCTTTTAAAGACATACAGGCTCTACAACTATGAGATCTCCAATAACATTTTTATACCAAGATTGCATAGGCCCTAGTGACGATCCCTCAGCATACTTGAATACACTCAGTACCTTTCAATCAATATATTGCATGAAAGCGTACTTACCAATCAGAAGTTTGGTACGGTAAGGTCGATCTCAGTGGCTTTAAAAAAAATCCAAAAGCACAATGTCCAGAATATTATTTGCTGCCCATGATATATCATTAATTTAATGCTGTAATATATTCATAAAAAGGAAATCTGCAGATCTCTAATTTTATTTATTTACTGAGTTATCATACCATATTTAAATAAACGGTTAAAGGGACATGATACTCTCATGTTGAAGCACTTGAATGTGAAGTAGCATATCTGTAAAAAGCTGACTAGAAAATATCACCTGAACTTCTATATGTAAAAAAGGAAGATATTTTACCTCAAAAAATTCTCAGTAGTTACATCCCATTGTAAAGGGATTTTCAGCAGCCAATCAGGATAATTGTCCCGGAACTTGCAAGGGAGCTTGCATCTGGCCTATGCAGGCACAGTCATGTTATTTCTCTATTCAGTTTAAAGGGACACTAAACCCAATTTTTTTCTTTCATAATTCAGATAGAGCATGCAATTTTAAGAAACTTTCTAAATTACTCCTATTACCAATTTTTCTTCGTTCTCTTGCTATCTTTATTTAAAAAGCAGGAATGTGATGCATAGGAGCCGGCCCATTTTTGGTTGAGAACCTGGTTTATGCTTGCTTATTGGTGGGTAAACGTAAGCCTCCAATAAGCAAGTGCTATCCATGGTGCTGAACCTAAAATGGTCTGGCTGCTAAGATTTACATTCCTGCTTTTAAAATAAAGATAGCAAGAGAACGAAGAAGAAAGTTGCATAAAATGTCATGCTCTATCTGAATCATGAAAGAAAAAAATTGGGTTCAGTGTCCTTTTAAAGAGGCTCACAATGAAATCTCACAAGATTTCAGTAAAATCTCATGTGATCACAGTAAAGCAAAGCGTGACCTCAGCACATGCTGATTGGCTATTGGTTGTTTTTTTTGGACGGTAGCTAAAAGATAACTGTTCATTGAACACTTACTTTTGTGAGATGACATTTTTTGTGGTAAAATATCTTCCTTTTTTACATAGAGATGTTCATGTAATATTTTCTTGTCAGCTTTTTACAGTTATGCTGCATCCCTTTCAAGTGACTTAGCATATGAGTATTATGTCCCTTTAATAAGGTTTTGGTCTCGCAATACTATCCTCCTGATATGGTATCTTTTGCAAACTGACACCTATGTGCTCCCGGATTCACAAAGCTCTGCTACCTGACTGGGTACATTATAATATTTTGATCATAAAACAGAAATCTGTGATTAATGTAAAAAGTCTGGAACTTGTACACAAACGAAAATACGAATAAAGTTTTATTTTACTAAAAAATAAGCCAAGACATTTCGGTGTGCTAAGGTTTTAATTCCTAATGCTTTATTTAGTAGTAAAAATGCTACACTTGGGAAGATAACACTACAACACTACTTGCAAATGATAGAGAAAGATATGAAAGTCCAAATTAAAGGCACTCAAAACTTTTTTCCTTTACTTATTCAGCTTATAATTAAAAAAAAAAGTGTCCAATTTACTTCTGTTATCGCATACCTAGGTATGCAGCATGCACTTATCTCGGGCACTACATAGCAACAAACACTGTTGCCATCTAGTGGTCTTGCACATGTATAATACTGCTATAAGTATTTTTACAAAAACATATAGTGCTTCAGACGACTGCACACTGAACCTACCTGCATTTTTTTTAAACAAAGGATATCAAGAGAACAAATTCAATTTGATAAAAGTAAATTTGAATTTCTTTTAATTGTATTTGTCATGCCCCTTTAAGCTTTTATGATTCAGATAGAGCATGCAATTTTAAACAACCATCCCAATTCACCTTTATTATTAAATATATTTTATTCTCTTGATATCCTTTGCTGAAGAACAAATATTTCATAATATATATATATATAAGTGATAGGCTGGTGGCTGGCATGTGATATTTGGGACAACTAAGTGAAAGGAAAGTTTCCTTTGCCAAAAAACAAAAATATACTGCTAGTTTGAAATCCAATATAAATGTAATTGCATTGTCTTTTTAATATGCTCTGCGATTATGTACATTTACAGAGAAAAATAATAAGAAAAGTGTTTTATGATTTGGCAAGAAAACAAATAATTAAAATATGTTCAAAATGAAATTGGGCTGGCAGTAAGTGTGTGTTGCATTCTGAGGTATTACTTCTCATTGGCTGATAGTGACAAGTATCTAAAAGTCTGTCAAGGAAAAAAAATACACGCCCTATTAAATAATATGAGTGAAAGTGATCTTATTTTCCACCTTAAAGAGAAATTGTACTGTAAAGTTGGTTTCCCCTTAATTTGTATCAGAAGACTTGTTATACCATTTGCAGAGTATAAAATACATTGGAAATACTCCTTTATGCTTATTTTTTGTATATAAATAGCTGCGCTTGATTTTTGAAAGCACAGCCCATTGAAGAGAGGGCACATCTCATCAAATATATCACTATCTATAAATTCAACAGCTTCCTTATCTAAAAATTGAAAACTAATATTAGTACCTTTCTTCCCTGCCCCCACTGGAAGTGTGATTTCTGCTGCTGTCTCTTATTTACATACAAATTTACCCATTAATGTTGTATTAAAATTTTCAGTAGAGACAAAAGTTTAACGGGGCAAAAATAGCTTAGTCTGAATTTCAAATGAGCAGTAGATTGACAAAAATAAATTCAATTTTCCTTACTTTTGTGTCATGTGACAGTCATCAGCCAATCACAAAACGCATATTCGTTATACTGTGGATTCTTGCACATGCTCAGTAGGTGTCTCACAATATGGGCATATAAAAAGACTGAGATTTAATCATGGATTACATTAGAAAGGTGTTTACAGATGCATGTTCTGATTGAATTGTGAAAGTTTCAGTTTTGACTTTACTGTTCATTTATTCACATTACTTTTAAAGTAGAACTCTAATGTCTATGAGCCAGACCATAAATTAAGAGCCAGAAACATTATATATAGGTATTAACATCATAATATAAAACAAGAAAAGTATAAGTGTGATCCAGAAAAGATTCAGACAAGACAAGAAATGTTTTTAGGTACTGATGATGATGGGGGGGGGGGCACCCATGGTTGTCTTGGCGAATATAAAACAGGGCACCAGGGTCTAGTTTTATAGAGTCACTGGCTCCTGGGTTTGTCAAGCCCTGCTTTAAATGGCTTTCAAAGAGAATACAACAACTTTTATTCATAGGAACTAATGTTTTTGTTAAATGCCGATTACCCTTAAAGGGACATAAAATGCAAAAAGGAAATGCTGTGATGTGTTAGAGTTTGTTACTATTGCATCCCTGCAAATGGGTAAAACACATATATAAAGTCAGTTTGAGAGCAGTAATCCACTAGTGGGAGCTAGCTGAGCCCATCTGGTGAGCCAATGACAAGAAAATTATGCTGTGCAGCCACCAATCACCAACTAGTGCATTTATGCTTTTCAGCAAGGGATACAAAGAGAACAAAGTACCTTCAAAAATGTAATTATATACAATAGAGTCTCTTAAAATTAGACTTGTGCGCAGCGGAAAAATTAATTTCGGTTCGGATCGATTCGGATGTTTTCGAATTTCGTTTTCGGATGGATTCAAATTCGGATACATTCGAATGCATTAGTTTCTGATTCATTCGGATGCGAATAAATTCTGATGTATTCGGATGTATTCGGTCTGGATTCGATTAGTAAATTCGGAAGTTCGGTATGTGTTAGGTGGGATGTGCTGTGTATTAGACTAGTATTATGTACTTTAATATTAGGTGTAACCCATAGCAGAGTGATATAACCTTATATACTGTACAATATTAGTGTAATTGTGATTAGTCCATGGCCATTCGAATATAACGAATAAATCTGAACTAATTTGGATTTATTCGTTAGTTTCTGTGCTACGGTAATTCGAATCGATCCGAAGCTTCAAATTTGACAAATTCGTCCGAATTTCGATTCGGAATGAAACGAACCGCACGTCTACTTAAAATTCCATACTTTGTCTGATTCATGAGTTTAAAAGAAATATGAAACCCAAAACGTTTAATAACCATGTAGCATGTTGCAGGATCAGTTGAAATTCACCATACTTAAAGGGACAGTGAACACCATGTAATTACCAGACATTTCTGTTGTGTTGCTATAGAATAATATATCAGCCAAGTCTAAATGTTTTTAAAACAAATTAACATCCTTTTTACTGCAATTGTTCATCAGTAGCCAATCTCCACCCACGTTTGCCTTATTTAGAGGAGCCAATCAGGGCTTTAGTCTGTAGACAACAGGGCTAGTCACAGTCATAGAATAAAATGTATTGTTTTGCAGTTGTTATCTGATAAAGCCAATTCAGGACATATATGTAGCAGAGTTAGCCTTGAAAAGTCAGCAGGGCCATTTCACGTTCTGTGAATTCGAAATTCAGAGCAAAATTAAATGACTAGCGGGCAAAATAAATAATGAAAATATATTACAAAGTTGTTTCTTTATAGATACCTAAACATTTTTTTTTTAATAAAAATCTTAAAGGGATACTGAACCCAAATTTTTTCCGTTCATGATTTAGATAGAGCATGCAATTTTATGCAACTTTCTAATTTACTCCTATTATCAATTTTTCTTCATTCTCTTGCTATCTTTATTTGAAAAAGAAACTCCAGAACCCTGGACAGCATTTGTTTATTGGTGGATGAATTTATCCACCAATCAGCAAGAACAATCCAGGTTGTTCATCAAAAATGGGCCGGCATCTAAACTTACATTCTTGCATTTTAAATAAAAATACCAAAAGAATGAAGAACATTTGATAATATGAGTAAATTAGAAAGTTGGTTAAAATTACTGCTCTATCTGAATCACAAAAGAAAAAATTTGGGTTCAGTGTCCCTTTAATGTATTTACTGTCTCTATATATTAGAGGCACTCCAGGCTCTCTGGGATGGAATAAACATACTTTTCAGATGTCTTTTACAGGTGAAATACATAATGATTGTATCCTGCAAGGCAATTTTATTTACCTTAAAGGGACAGTCAACACCAGAATTTTTGTTGTTTTAAAAGATAGATAATCCCTTTATTACCCATTCCCCAGTTTTGCATAACCAACACAGTTATATAAATATACTTTTTACCTCTGTGATTAACTTGTATCTAAGCATCTTCTGACAGCCCCCTGATCACATGACTTTTTATTTATTATCTATTGACTTTCATTTTAGCCAATTAGTGCAGTGTCTGCCACAATTCACAGGCGTGCTCACAATGTTATCTATATGGTTTACAGGAACTAGCTCTCCCCTGCTGTGAAAAGCAAATACATTAGCATGTGATTAGAGGCGGCCTTCAAGGGCTTAGAAATTATCATATGAGCCTTCCTAAATTTAGCTTTCAACTAAGAATACCAAGAGAACAAAGCAAAAATGGTGATAAAAGTAAATTGGAAAGTTGTTTAAAATTACATGCCTTATTTGAAACATGAAAGTTTTTTTTGGACTTGACTGTCCCTTTAACTAAACTGTTTATAGGGAGGTTAAATGTGTTTAATCTTCCATTATTGTATGTAAATGAAAATGGTGAAAAGCTACATAGATCTCTCTATTGAGAGTGTCTGAGTGTCTGCTCAGTTCAGGACAGCAACCTGAATGAGAAATGCTAATTCTGCAATTGTTACAAATAATAATAATAATAATGCAAATAATCTCACTATACACAGCTCTGCTGAACGTCCCATAGTTCTGCTTTACTGGGCAATGCTACAGACTAACAGCCTTCGTTACTCAAAGAAAGCCTCTGTATACAGTGCAAGCACTATATATATATATACTAGAGACTCTTTCTCTAATTACTGATGTACATCTCTTTATCCTACTACTGTATATTAGTACACAAGGCCACTATATTCTTTTACTGTAATTAGTACACTGGCCTCTCTATCCAATTACTGTATATAAGTACACACAGCCTCTCTATCCTATTACTGTATATAAGTACACACATGGCCTCTCTATCCTTTTACTGTAAATTAGTACACACGGCCTCTCTATCCTATTACTGTATATTAGTACACACATGGCCTCTCTATCCTATTACTGTATATTAGTGCACACATGGCCTATCTATCCTATTACTGTATATTAGTACACACATGGCCTCTCTATCCTATTACTGTATATTAGTACACACAGCCTCTCTATCCTATTACTGTATATTAGTACACACGGCCTCTCTATCCTATTACTGTATATTAGTACACACAGCCTCTCTATCCTATTACTGTATATTAGTACACACATGGCCTCTCTATCCTATAACTGTATATTAGTACACACGGCCTCTCTAACCTATTACTGTATATTAGTACACACAGCCTCTCTATCCTATTACTGTATATTAGTACACACAGCCTCTCTATCCTATTACTGTATATTAGCACACAGCCTCTCTATCCTATTACTGTATATTAGCACACAGCCTCTCTATCCTATTACTGTATATTAGTACACATGGCCTCTCTATCCTATTACTGTATATTAGTACATGACCTCTCTATCCTATTACTGTATATTAGTACACACAGCCTCTCTATCCTATTACTGTATATTAGTACACACAGCCTCTCTAACCTATTACTGTATATTAGTGCACACATAACCTCTCTATGCTATTACTGTATATTAGTGCACACATGGCCTCTCTATCCTATTACTGTATATTAGTACACATGGCCTCTCTATCCTATTACTGTATATTAATACACACAGTCTCTCCATCCTATTACTGTATATTAGTACACACGGCCTCTCTAACCTATTACTGTATATTAGTACACGTTGCCTCTCTATCCTATTACTGTATATTAGTACACATGGCCTCTCTTACCTATTACTGTATATTAGTACACACAGCCTCTCTAACCTATTACTGCATATTAGTACACATGGCCTCTCTTGCCTATAACTGTATATTAGTACACATGGCCTCTCTTACCTATTACTGTATATTAGTACACATGGCCTCTCTATCCTATTACTGTATATTAGTACACACAGCCTCTCTAACCTATTACTGTATATTAGTACACACACAGCCTCTCTATCCTATTACTTTATATTAGTACACACGGCCTCTCTGTCCTATTACTGTATATTACTACACACGGCCTCTCTATCCTATTAATGTATATTAGTACACACAGCCTCTCCATCCTATTACTGTATATTAGTACACACAGCCTCTCTATCCTATTAATGTATATTAGTACACACAGCCTCTCCATCCTATTACTGTATATTAGTACACATGGTCTCTCTATGCTATTACTGTATATTAGTACACATGACCTCTCTATCCTATTACTGTATATTAGTACACATGACCTCTCTATCCTATTACTGTATATTAGTACACATGGCCTCTCTATCCTATTACTGTATATTAGTACACATGGCCTCTCTATGCTATTACTGTATATTAGTACACATGGCCTCTCTAACCTATTACTGTATATTAGTACTCACATGGCCTCTCTATCCTATTACTGTATATTAGTACTCACAGCCTCTCTATCCTATTACTGTATATTAGTACACACGGCCTCTCTAACCTATTACTGTATATTAGTACACACAGCCTCTCTATCCTATTACTGTATATTAGTACACACGGCCTCTCTAACCTATTACTGTATATTAGTACACACAGCCTCTCTATCCTATTACTGTATATTAGTACACACAGCCTATCTATCCTATTACTGTATATTAGTACACATGGCCTCTCTAACCTATTATTGTATATTAGTACACATGGCCTCTCTATCCTATTACTGTATATTAGTGCACATGGCCTCTCTATCCTATTACTGTATATAAGTACACACATGACCTCTCTATCCTATTACTTTATATTAGTACACATGACCTCTCTATCCTATTACTGTATATTAGTACACATGGCCTCTCTATCCTATTACTGTATATTAGTATACACATGGCCTCTCTATCCTATTACTGTATATTAATACACATGGCCTCTCTATCCTATTACTGTATATTAGTACACATGGCCTCTCTATCCTATAACTGTATATTAGTACACACATGGCCTCTCTATCCAATAACTGTATATTAGTGCACACATGGCCTCTCTATCCTATTACTGTATATAAATACACATGGCCTCTCTATCCTATAACTGTATATTAGTACACATGGCCTCTCTATCCTATTACTGTATATTAGCACACAGCCTCTCTATCCTATTACTGTATATTAGTACACATGACCTCTCTATCCTATTACTGTATATTAGTACACAGGGCCTCTCTATCCTATTACTGTATATTAGTGCACACATGGCCTCTCTATCCTATTACTGTATATAAATTCACATGGCCTCTCTATCCTATTACTGTATATTAGTACACATGACCTCTCTATCCTATTACTGTACATTAGTACACAGCCTCTCTATCCTATTACTGTATATTAGTACACATGACCTCTCTATCCTATTACTGTATATTAGTACACAGGGCCTCTCTATCCTATTACTGTATATTAGTACACACATGGCCTCTTTATCCTATTACTGTATATTAATACACATGGCCTCTCTATCCTACTACTGTATATTAGTACACATGGCCTCTCTATCCTATAACTGTATATTAGTACACACATGGCCTCTCTATCCTATAACTGTATATTAGTACACACACAGCTTCTCTATCCTATTACTGTATATTAATACACATGACCTCTCTATCCTATTACTGTACATTAGTACACAGCCTCCCTATCCTATTACTGTATATTAGTACACACGGCCTTTCTATCCTATTACTGTATATTATTACACACATGGCCTCTCTATCCTATTACTGTATATTAGTACACACGGCCTCTCTATCCTATTACTGTATATTAGTACACACGGCCTCACAATCCTATTATTGTATATAAGTACACATGGCCTCTCTATCCTATTACTGTATATTAATACACATGGCCTCTCTATCTTATTACTGTATATTAGTACACACATGGCCTTTCTATCCTATAACTGTATATTAATACACAGGGCCTCTCTATCCTATAACTGTATATTAGTACACATGGCCTCTCTATCCTATTATTGTATATAAATACACATAACCTCTCTATCCAATTATTGTATATTAATATGCACGGGCACAACCTAT
>NC_069510.1:114500086-114502586 GCF_027579735.1 Bombina bombina | reverse complement strand
GTGTATGTGTATATATATATATATATATATATATATATATAGATGGATATATATATATATATATATATATATATATATATATATATATATAAATATATATATCATTTATAAGCATATAAATAAAAACGCATATATATATATATATATATATATATATATATATATATATATGACACACAAGTGCTTGTGATGTGTTGACAGTTTTTCCGCATGGACTATAGTGTTTATATATATTTATTTCTGTGCATAACATTTGAAACATAGTAGAATATGAATGGTGCAAAATAAATTATTTTTACTATACATAATATGTGACCAGGCTTTTGTCTTTGCTTTACAAGGAGAAAAAAAAAAGTTTTTTTTTTTTTTTTGGGTAAGACAAAAAGGCATTGTGAGTAATGAATTTGTCTTGCCTTGAGAAGCACAGTGATATAATCATGAGTACAGACGTGTGTCCCTTATTGTATTGGGGACAAAAGCAGTGACCTCCCTCCCTGCACCTGGTGATCACAATGATAATATGGCCACAAACCCTCAGTCACATTATTCTGGGTTTGGAACCAATATCTCTGCACAATATTGTAATATCCTGTCTGACTGATGCTAAACTGAGATCTGTCTGAAATTTAAATTAAACTGTTTATCTATTTTTTGGAGCTGGGTGTAGATAACTTTTTTTTCCCTCTAGAAATATGCAAATGTAAAATGTACTGATAAATGGTATCTTGTGTGAAGTTTTATAATCTTTATGCGTGTGTATGAATATATATATATATATATATATATATATATATATATATATATATATATATATATATATATATATACATACATGTTTAAATTAAAGTAAATATATACTTACACAAAAAAATGCCCTAAAATTATTATTAAAAATTAATTTAATCTCCCCTAGCGCTGTCAAAATTCTGTAAACTAGGTAAGTAATTATTGTTTATAAAATAGTGAGGAGTTTACAACAATAAATACACTGTTTTGCATTCACATATATGTAATATCTCACTGTAGTTAAATCAGCAAGTCCCTCTACAATTGATAGATCATTATTATAAAAAATATTACTTGTGTACTAGGTGCTGGGATAGTTTTATTTTATTAGTATTTACAGAGATTGTTTATTGAGTTGTATTAATGGTGCCATATATTATATATATGTGTGTAATGTAATATATATATATATGCGACTATTAATATATTTACTATAACCTACTTTGTCAGTGTAACAAATAATAATAATACAAAACATTTAATATAGTTTAAACTAATGATTTAATAATAGTACACACTTCCCCATAACCTGTAGGATAGGTTCTTGTTAATATGTATGTATATTTATATTTATACAAGTTTATCTTTCATCTATCTATCATCTATCTATCATACTATGTGTAAATATTTGCTATGCCTGCATGGACTCTTTCTATACAAGGACTTTGTGCATTTGGACTAACTGGGTGCAATGTGACTTTGCCTTTTTTCAGTGACACGATCAGTTACGGTGGCTTAGAGTGGGCTGGGGAGGTTTCACAAGAGGGGGGTCCCTTTTAAATTTGGAAGCATGAAATTCTGTTTTTTGCTCAGTAGGATAAATTTGAAAGAGACAGCTCATCCCACAACAGGGGGATTTTCAACACACAGAGAAAATACTCTCAGCAGAAAATCCTTCTCATCATCAGTTATTGATCAGACATCCAACCCCACCAGGTTCCTAACCAGTTAAAGGTGTGAAAGATTTATTTTTTTCTAAAGAAACATCCAAATGTGGAGATTCCTTGTAAGTATAGGATCACAGGATCAAACCCCACAAAAACCCCCCATTTGGGACAATTTATAGCAGCATGCTACAATATTAGATCTATTTAGAATTTCTCATATAATCTACAATGAAGATGTATTTTAGAAACCAGAACATAACTTAAAATATTGGGGATTTAAACATAAAATTCACTATTTATAGGGAATAAAAGTATAAAACGAAATGATTGAACTGCTTATTCTTATAGGAAATACTTTAATAAAAATGCAGAAAAACGCATTTAAATGTCTAAACCATTCTTTAAAATCTATTTAATTATATTATTTTAAAACATATATGTTTATTTATTTTTTCTTTCTTCAGATTTTTTTCCCCTGTATATTTTTTTTTAAGCAGGTATTTATTTAAGAGGAATTTTTTGCCAAAGGGGTATGGAGATTCCCTTTGAATACATTTCTTCAAAGCTGCCAGAGCCTTTGAATTGGAAAATCTGGATTTTTTTTTTTTTGATGAACTATTAGTGGATGAGATTTAGCTCTGAGAATTTTTTTTAAATAATAACAGGGTAAACCCAGTGTTTAAATAGGAGTGTAAATGAACTAATTACTCCAAATGAACAGCTTCAAATTGTGTTTTGTACAAAGAGATGAGCTCAGCAGGTCAGTTAGCCAACTCAATATAACATTTATTTAGTGGCAAATCACTGGTCTGAATGGGCACTGAATA
>NC_069510.1:114435086-114492586 GCF_027579735.1 Bombina bombina | reverse complement strand
TGTATATATCAAAGGGACAGTCTAGTCGAAATTAAACTTTAATGATTCAGATAGGGCATGCAATTTTAAACAACTTTCCAATTTACTTTTATCATCAAATGTGCTTTGTTCTCTTAGTATTCTTTGTGGAAAGCTAAATCTAGGTAGGCTCATATGCTAATTACTAAGCCCTTGAAGGTCGCCTCTTATCTCAGTGCATTTTAACAGTTTTTTACAGTTGGACACTGCTAGTTCATGTGTGCCATATAGATAACATTGTGGAGTTATTTAAGTCAGCACTGATTGGCTAAAAAGCAAATGCAAAGGCTTAGGTACAAGGTAATCACAGAGGTAAAAAGTATATTAATATAAGTGTGTTGGTTGTGCAAAACTGGGGAATGGGCAATAAAGGGATTATCTATCTTTTTAAACAATAACAATTCTGGTGTAGACTGTCCCTTTAAGTTTAAAGGCATATTAAACTCAAATTAATTCCCTACAAAATACATTATCCATAATTTAATAATAAAAATGTGCTTTTAATTACATATTTTGCTTGCTTTTCCTGTAATTGAACTCTGAAAATGATAGTTTATCCACTCCCCCAAGAAAAACTGGAGTGTATTCCTTATATGCAGCATAGTAATTGGTTGATATGTAGCAGTGTTTATTTATAACTGTCTCTAATTGGCCACAGGAAAGGAAATAAGATAAATAAACATTCAAGATGATTTTTCAAGTGGTGTGTCATGACAATGCAGAACAAAGCATCTTTTTAAAAAATAGTTTTAAATGTGTTTTAAAGGACACTAAATACACTAGATTTGCATAATCAACAAATACATGATAAACAGACAATGCAATATCACTTAGATTGAACTTTAAATGAGTAGTAGATTTTCTCAGACACATTTCAGTTATGTCTATTTACTCTCTCACTGCATCATGTGACAGCTATCAGCCAATCACAAATTCATATGTATATTCTGTGAATTCTTGCACATGCTTAGTAGGAGCTAGTGACTCGAAAAGTGTAAATATAAAAAGGATGTGCACATTTTGTTAATGGAAGTAAATTGGAAAGCTGTTTAAAATTACTGCTTTTTCTGAATTATGAAAGTTTAATTTTGACTTGAGTGTCCCTTTAAATGTTTATTTTGTAAGATTTTTTTTTACAAAAATGTGCTTACTGTCCCTTTAATATCCATTTAAAAAACAAAACAAACAAAAAAGAGAAATCATTTTGATTTTTTTTTAAATTCCTCTGTGGGTCACTGAAGTTCATTTATGGGATTAATGATTGATATTATTTTTTTTTACACACAATTAGGCCCAGTTCTTGTGTAAATAAAACCAATAGGAAAATGAGCTCATTTCTAGACTCACACTCACAGTAATGTGTGTATGATGTGAGTGTTGTGATTAGAAATTCATTGTAGCTTAGTTCTTAAGACCATGGCTGCCTGAGAAGTTGTGATGCATTACATTGCAGGGTTAAGCTAAATTTGCCTGGGTTATTATATAAATATGATCCTGGAGTCAGTGAAATATATTCCTTGCAGAGCTTACTGTCATTCAGCGGTCACATCAGTTACTAAGAAAGACTATTCAATTCAGGAAGCATTAAACATGGCAGGAAAGGGCATTTTTAGGACAAATCCCATAACTACCATCTATATTCCATGCAACGCTTGTATAAACAGAATAATACTTTGGCAAATTATATACTAATGGAATTAAAGTTCCCCCTGTACAGTGAGATCTATATAAAAAACAACAACAATTCTTTCTGATATTTCATATATTCTGGAGAGTTCTCCTTCCACAGATGTTTGTTGTTGAAGATTCAACTAATCTAATATTGCGTAGAGCAGTGTTTCTCAACCGCGGTCGTCAAGTAAGTGAACGAGAGCACAGGTGAAATAATCCGCTGATGAGTCAGAGCAGGCTAGTAACTGTGGTTACTGATAAGCTGATTATTTCACCTGTGGTCTAGTTCAGTTATAATGAAAACCTGGCCTGTTAGGGGTACTTGTCCGTGGTTGAGAAACACTGGTGTAGATTAAATTGACATAAAGCACAACATTTCTCTTTCATGATTTAAATAGAGCATACAATTTTTAAACAGCGTTTCAACATACTTGTATTACCACATTTGCTTCATTCTCTTGGTATCCTTTATTGGAAGAACAGCAACGCACTAGTGGGAGCTAGCTTAACACATTAGTAAGCCAATGACAAGAGGTATATATGTGCAGACACGAATCAGCTCCCAGCTTCTGAGCTTGCCTAGGTATGCTTTTCAACAAGGGATACCAAGAGAATGAATCATGAAAAAAAAGTTGTGTTTCATGTCCCTTTAAATTGAAATTCCAGTGCTAAATGAAAATACTCTATTTTGTTATATCATATTATTTTTATTATTTTAATATATGTTTAACTCATAGGGTAAACCATGTATTTAGAGCAGCCTCACTCTGCTCCAAACGGCTCACCAACTGTAACCATATCTGAAGAGGCACAATTGCACTTATGTCTTCCAGTTTTTTAAAGGAGTAAAACTCATATTAATGTAAAGTCATTTGTTGAAAAAAATAAAATGCTATACAATTGCCTTTTAATAAGCAGCACCTATAAATTTGCGGCTACAAGAGGAAGTATCAGGCGTTGACCAATACCAGGGACTCAAATATAAAAAGGTAAAACAAAAAACACACACAAAAAATGTATTTTGCTGACATTAAATATTGAAATGAAGTGATAGGGCTATAAAATCTCTCAGCTTTACGCGTTTCTTGCAAATGCACATTCACATACAAAGAGACAGGGGACAGTATATAGACCATAACAAATGTGATCTTGTACAAAAATATTATGGGTCCAGCAGATATAGATGGGTATCTTATCTCTTATCTTCTGCTATATTTTCTTCACTTTGTATCTCTAAAACTTTATCTTCTTTATCTGTTACCCAATCTTTGTTCTGCATGGGCAGAGCTGTCCTTTGAGGAGTTGGAAGTGCTAAAGTAATGCCCAGATGTGTATAATAAGACTTAATTAGACCTCCCACACAGTGTTCCCTCTAAGGCAAGTCTTCTGCACGGCCCAGCAGTGAAAAAGTTAATAAGAGAACCATACCTTGCAATCTGCATTGTGCAGGATTTGCTAATTGCAGGGTGCGTTTACCCAATTAACTGTTATACTGCTGGGCTACACAAAAAAATGGCATTAGAGGGAACACTGCTCCCACAGGTGCTTGCTTAATCAATCATCTGATATATAATAATGAATACTAGATTGGAGGACATTTGTACAAAACATCCTCAAGGTCAAATTGACTACAAAATTCAAGGTCTTTAGATTTTGTACGGAGAGTGAATAAAACAAATATTATTATTTTTTCTTCATTAACTTACAAGCATTAAACATCATAATAATACAAATCACCAGCCTGTGAATTGCTGTCCTTTTATCTGAACAAGGGGAGATGTATAAAGTGCATTATAGCCCTATCTATTTACATTCGGCTAGATTACGAGTTGTGCGTTAGGCTTAAAAAGCAGCGTTGGCCGGTCCCAACGCTGCTTTTTAACGCATGCTGGTATTACGAGTCTTGCAGATACAGGGTCATGGCTCACTTTTTTGGCCAGACTTGGAAATATCGCAAATCCACTTACATAAATTGTGTATCCTCTTTTTTCAATGGGACTTGCATAGCGCCGGTATTACGAGTCTGCTAAAAAGTGAGCGGTAGACCCTCTCCTGTCAAGACTGGTACAGCATTTTAAAGTCAGTAGTTAAGAGTTTTACACTACAATGCCTTATCATAAAACTCTTAACTAAAGTGCTAAAAAGTACACTAACACCCATAAACTACCTATTAACCCCTAAACCGAGCCCCCCCCCACATCGCAAACACTAAAATATAAAATTTAACCCCTAATCTGCCGAACCGGACATCGCTGCCACTATAATAAATATATTAACCGCTAAACCGCCGCACTCCCGCATTGCAAACATTAGTTAAATATTATTAACCCCTAATCTGCCGTCCCTAACATCGACGCCACCTACCTACATTTATTATCCCCTAATCTGCCGCCCCAACATCGCCGCCACTATATTAAAGTTATTAACGCCTAAATCTAAGTCTAACCCTAACCCTAACACCCCCTAACTTTAATATAATTAAAATAAATATAAATAAAATTACTATAATTAACTAAATTATTCCTATTTAAAACTAAATACTTACCTGTAAAATAAACCCTAAGCTAGCTACAATATAACTAATAGTTACATTGTATCTAGCTTAGGGTTTATTTTTATTTTACAGGCAAGTTTGTATTTATTTTAACTAAGTACAATAGTTATTAAATCGTTATTAACGATTTAATAACTACCTAGTTAAAATAAACACAAAAGTAAGTGTAAAATAAAACCTAAACTAAGTTACAATTAAACCTAACACTACACTACAATTAAAGTATTTTCCTAAATTAAATACAATTAAATACAATTAAATTAAATTATCTAAAGTACAAAAAAAACCAAAACACTAAATTACAGAAAATAATAAACAAATTACAAGATTTTTAAACTAATTACACCTAATCTAATCCCCCTAACAAAATAAAAAGCCCCCCCCCCCAATAAAAAAAAGCCCTACCCTACACTAAATTACAAATAGCCCTTAAAAGGAGAAGAGAAGAGAGGCGCCCAAACCATAAAACAGTATCGTGATGTAATAAAATAGGAGCCCCTCGCTGCCAGATAACCCCGCTGATCCAGATACTCACAAGAATGGCGGCACGGATGATGTGCCTCAAAGCGCAGGTCGGGACTATTGAGAGTTGCCCGACTGACACACCTCCGTGAGCGTACGTCACTCCCTGTCCACCAATCGGTAAGCACCTCTGTTGGCCTTGTGTGTCTCCAAACAAACCCGAACACTGTCACAGAAGATGTCAGGTATACCGCTTCGGGCACAGGCAGCAGGTCTCGGCTTACAAAGGGGGATAGTATGTGGTAGTAAAAACAACAGGATCGGACAGGTATATAAAAAGCGTCTGTATTTATTTTAAAAAGACTTTTTAAGGACCACTTCACCCAGCTTTGATGAAGACTTTTCCCGGCTTTGTTGAGGACTTCAGCCCGGTTGAATTAAGACTTCTCCTGGTAAGGTGATCTTCAAGGGGTTAGTGTTAGGTTTTTTTAAGGGGGTATTGGGTGGGTTTTAGAGTAGGGTTGGTTGTGTGGGTGGTGGGTTTTAATGTTGGGGGGGGTTTGTACTTTTTTTTACAGGTAAAAGAGCTGATTAATTTGGGGCAATGCCCCGTAAAATGCCCTTTTAAGGGCTATTTGCAATTTAGTGTAGGGTAGGGGGCTTTGGGGGGGCTTTTTATTTTGTTAGGGCTATTAGATAAGGTGTAATTAGTTTTAAAATCTTGTAATTTGTTTATTATTTTCTGTAATTTATGGGTTTTTTTTGTACTTTAGATAATTTAATTGTATTTAATTTAGGGAAATAATTTAATTGTAGTGTAGTGATAGGTGTAATTGTAACTTAGGTTAGGTTTTGTTTTACAGGTACTTTTGTATTTATTTTAGCTAGGTGGTTATGAAATAGTTAAAAACTATTTAATAACTATTGTACCTAGTTAAAATAAATACAAACTTCCATGTAAAATAAAAATAAACCTTAAGATAGCTACAATGTAAGTATTAGTTATATTGTAGCTAGCTTAGGGTTTATTTTACAGGTAAGTATTTAGTTTTAAATAGAAATAATTTAGTTAATTATAGTAATTTTATTTATATTTCTTTTAATTATATTTAAGTTAGGGGGTGTTAGGTTTAGGGTAAGACTTAGGTTTGGGGGTTAATAACTTTAATATAGTGGCGGCGACGTTGGGGGCCTGCAGATTGGAGGTTAATAAATGTAGGTAGGTGGCGTCGATGTTAGGGCCGACAGATTAGGGGTTAATAATATTTAACTAATGTTTGCGAGGCGGGAATGCGGCGGTTTAGGGGTTAATATGTTTATTATAGAGGTGGCAACGTTGGGGGCAGCAGATTTGGGGTTAATAAATATATTGTAGGTGTCGGCGATGTTGGGGGCAGCAGATTAGGGGTTCATAAGTATAATGTAGGTGGCGGCGTTGTCCGGAGCGGCAGATTCGGGGTTAACAATATAATGTAGGTTGCGGCGATGTCGGGGCGGCAGATTAGGGGTTAATAAGTGTAAGATTAGGGGTGTTTAGACTCGGGGTTCATGTTAGGGTGTTAGGTGTAGACATAAATTTTATTTCCCCATAGGAATCAATGGGGCTGTGTTACTGAGTTTTACGCTGCTTTTTGGCAGGTGTTAGACTTTTTTTCAGCCGGCTCTCCCCGTTGATTCCTATGGGGAAATCGTGCACGAGCATGTTACACCAGCTCACCGCTAACATAAGCAGCGCTGGTATTGGAGTGCGGTAAGGAGCAGAATTTTGCTCAACGCTCACTTCTTGTCTGGTTTGTAAAAACTCGTAATACCAGCGCTGCCTGTAAGTGAGTGGTGAGCATAAACTGCTCGTTAGCACAGCACAGCCTCTAACGCAAAACTCGTAATCTAGGTGATTGTCTATTTACATTGTCTATTTACATTTTAAAGAGATGCTTTAACTCCACAGAATATTTTTTCCCATCAAAAATAAATACTTTAATATTCACACAAAAATGTAACTTTTCCCCCTTCTGTCAATCTCTCAAAGAAGTTATATGATTTGAAATTAGTATTTTCTTTACAGTGGCCCTGCACTATATAACCTAATACTCCTTGTTCTCCATATAGCACCTTCATTTAATTTCTTCTGATCTGTATATTCCCTTATTATTTCTCCTACAGCTTTGTGTCATCCCCTATGGCTTCTATTGCTTCAAATATGCTACCCTATGACTCCTCCTATTACTCTATAATAGGAGGAGTCATAGGGTCTATATAATCCCTCCTGCTAACTCCTATTGGTCTATATAATCCCTCCTGCTAACTCCTATTGGTCTACATAATCCCTCCTGCTAACTCCTATTGGTCTATATAATCCCTCCTGCTAACTCCTATTGGTCTACATAATTCCTCCTGCTAACTCCTATTGGTCTATATAATCCCTCCTGCTAACTCCTATTGGTCTACATAATCCCTCCTGCTAACTCCTATTGGTCTATATAATCCCTCCTGCTAACTCCTATTGGTCTATATAATCCCTCCTGCTAACTCCTATTGGTCTACATAATCCCTCCTGCTAACTCCTATTGGTCTACATAATCCCTCCTGCTAACTCCTATTGCTCTATATAATCCCTCCTGATAACTCCTATTGGTCTACACCCTCCCTATCAATAAATAGATAAGTAAATAAAAATGAATGAATAAATATTACATAAAACAAATTATTTTCTGGGGAATAAAGACATTTCACAAAGGGGGTGGACTTAAAGTATATTACAGATGTGAAAAAGTTCATGTAAAATATAATATTAATAAAGCATACAAATATTGTAGTGCAGTGTACTGGTAGGGATTCATACTACTATACGTTATAACCCTCTTATTGGTCCATATAACCCTCCCTAAAAATTCTCTTATTGTACCATATAACCCTCCCTACAACCCAATTGCACCATAAAACCCTACTTATAACTCCTCCTATTGCACCATATAACCCTACTTACAAATACTACTATTGCACCATATAAACCTCTATATAACTCCTCTTATTGCTAAATATAACCCTCCCTATAACTCCTCCTATTGCTACATATAGCCCTCACTATAACGCCTACTTTTTCACCATATAAACCTCCCCATAACTCCTCCTATTGCACCATATAACCCTCCCTATATCTCCTCCTATCGCTCCATATAACCATCCCTATAACTCCTCCTATTGCTAAATATAACCCTCCCTTTAACTCTCTCTATTTGTCCATATAACCCTCCCTATGACTCCTATTGCTACATATAAACCTCCCTTTAACTCTTCCTATTGCACCATATAACCCTCCTTTTAACTCTACCTATTGCTAAATATAACCCTCCCTATAACTCCTCCTATTGCTACATATAACCCTCCTTATAACCCCTCCTATTTCACCATATAATCCTCCCTATAACTTCTTCTATTGCACCATATAACCCTTCCTATATCTCCTCCTATCGCTCCATATAAAGCTCTCTATAACTCCTCCTATTGCTAAATATAAACCTCCCTATAACTCCTCTTATTGTTCCATATAACCCTCCCTATAACTCCTCCTATTGCACCATATAAAGTATCTTAAAGTATATTACAGATGTGAAAAAGTTCATGTAAAATATAATATTCATAAAGCATACAAATACTGTAGTTTAGTGTACTGGTAGTGATTCATACTACTATTCGTTATAACCCTCTTAATGGTCCATATAACCCTCCCTACAAATCCTCTTATTGAACTATATAACCCTCCATACAACTATATCAATTGCACCATAAAACCCTATCTATAACTTCTCCTATTGCACCATATAACCCTCCTTACAAATACTACTATTGCACCATATAACCCTCCTTACAAATACTACTATTGCACCATATAATGCTCCCTACAACTCCTATTGCACCATAACCCTCTCTATAACTCCTATTGTTGTTCATATAACCATCCCTTCAACTCTCTCTATTTAACCATATAAACCTCACTATAACTCCTCTTATTGCACCATATAACCCTCCCAATAACTCCTCCTATTGCACCATGTAACCCTCTCTATAACTCTTCCTATTGCACCATGTAACCCTCTCTATAACTCCTCTTGTTGTTCATATAACCATCCCTTTAACTCTCTCTATTTAACCATATAAACCTCACTATAACTCCTCTTATTGCACCATATAACCCTCCCAATAACTCCTCCTATTGCACCATGTAACCCTCTCTATAACTCTTCCTATTGCACCATGTAACCCTCTCTATAACTCCTCCTATTGCACCATATAACTCTAAATATAACCCTCCCTTTAACTCTCTCTATTTGTCCGTATAACCCTCCCTATAACTCCTCCTATTGCTACATATAACCCTCCCTATAACTCCTCCTATTGCACCATATAACCCTCCCTATAATGTCTCCTATTGCTACATATAACCCTCCCTATAACTCCTCCTATTGCTACATATAACCCTCCTTATAACCCCTCCTTTTTCACTTTATAAACCTCCCTATAACTCTTCCTATTGCACCATATAACCCTCCCTATATATCCTCCTATCTCTCCATATAACCCTCCCTATAACTCCTCCTATTGCTAAATATAACCCTTCCTATAACTTCTCCTATTGTTCCATATAACCCTCCCTATAACTCCTCCTATTGCTACATATAACCCTCCTTATAACCCCTCCTTTTTCACTTTATAAATCTCCCTATAACTCTTCCTATTGCACCATATAACCCTCCCTATATCTCCTCCTATCTCTCCATATAACCCTCCCTATAACTCCTCCTATTGCTAAATATAACCCTTCCTATAACTTCTCCTATTGTTCCATATAACCCTCCCTATAACTCCTTCTATTGCACCATAAAACCCTCCCTATAACTTCAATCGCACCAAATAACCCCCTCTGCAACTCTTCCTATTGAGCCATATAACCCTCTCTATAACTCCTCCAATTCTACTATATAACCCTCCCTATAACTCCTCCTATTGCACCATATAACCCTCCGTATATATCTCCTCCTATTGCACCATATAACCCTCCTTATAACTCCTCCTATTGCACCATATAACCCTCCCTATATCTCTTAATATTGCACCATATAACCTTCCCTATTACTCCTCCTATTGTAAAATTTAACCCTCCCTATAACATCCTATTGTATCATATGACCCTTCCTATAACTCCTCCTATTGCACAATCTAACCTTCCTATAACTCCTCCTATTGCACCATATAACCCTCCCAATTTCTCATCCTATTATATCATATAAACCTCCCTATAACTCATCCTATCGTATCATATAACCCTCCCTATAATGCCTCCTCTTGCTCCATATAACCCTCCCTATAATGTCTCCTATTGCTCCATATAACCCTCCCTATAACTCCTCCTATTCCACCATATAACCCACCCTATGCCTCCTCCTATTGCACCATATAACCCTACCTATAACTCCTCCTATTTCTCCATATAACTCTCCCTATATCTCCTCCTATTGTACCATATAACCCTCCCTATAACTCATCATATTGCTCCATATAACCTACCTATAACTCCTCCTATTCCACCATATAACCCACCCTATGCCTCCTCCTGTTGCACCATATAAAGCTCCCTATAACTCCTCCTATTGCTCCATATAACCCTCCCTATATCTCCTCCTATTGCACCATATAACCCTCCCTATAACTCCTATTATTGCACCACATAAACCTCCCTATAACTCCTCCTATTGCACCATATAACTCTCCCTATAACTCCTCGTATTACTCCATATAACCATCCCTATATCTCCTCCTATTGCACCATATAACCCACCCTATAGTTCACCCTATTGCTTCATATAACTTACTTATAACTCCTCATATTGCACCATATAACCCTCCCTATAACTCCTCCTATTGCTCCATATAACCCTCCCTATATCTTCTCCTATATAACCCTCCCTATAACTCCTCCTATTGCTCAATATATACCTCCCTATAACCCCTCCTATTGTATCATATAACCCTCCCTATAACTCCTATTGCACCATATAACCTCCCTATAAGGGATTTACACTTTAACTATCTTCCCAGATACCTGTTACCCAACTGCTCCCCCTTTCCCTTTAGTTTGGTAACCCCTTTTACTCAATTTTCGTATACCAATAATGACAGACACAGATTTGGCGTTAGAAAAGGTCACATTTATTAAATTCAAATCTAAATTAGGAAAAAAATGAGCGATCCTCAACTACTTGGATAATAACATATCCTTAATCCAATTTGGATTTTGAATTGATAACACAATTCATGCAACAGCATGACGAGAGAACTGGGCGTCCCCACGTAACCAAGAAGCGTGACCGCGTGCAACTCAGGGGCGTAAATTTGCTAGTAACGGACCGAAAGGTCTGCAGACTAGGAGGGCTTGTGGGTTTGACCGACAGACCAATACTCCGCCCCCGTACCCTACACACCTCCCCCCCCATTACCGCATTACCCACATGCCAGGATGCCCACTTCCCGCGCCATGAAATATACCGCTAAAAACGCCATGATTTTTCTATGCCATACACCAGCTCTGACTGACAGACCAGTAGCCGATTTCCTGCTTTGTGGCGAAAAAACCCTTAAGGGGCGCTACATGGGTGGTCTTATTCTAAGTGGCGGAAACACCACAGCATCTGCCCTTAGCCGTGTCGCTTGTGATCGCTCTTATATGTGACCTCTTCCTTGGGCTAGGCTTTGTCGTTTGTAGGGAGGGAGGGAGGGAATAATTATTTGTGAGCTCCAAGCATTGTGCAATCATTTTTATAGGCAGTTAATCCCTTCAACTCCTGTTCACACACACAATATAACCCTCTCTATAACTCCTCCTATTGTATCATATAACCCTCCCTATAATTCCTCCTATTGTATCATATAACCCTCCCTATAATTCCTCCTATTGTATCATATAACCCTCTCTATAACTCCTCCTATTGTATCATATAACCCTCCCTATAATTCCTCCTATTGCTAAACATAACCCTCCCTATAACTCCTCCTATTGCTACATATAACCCTCACTATAACGCCTACTTTTTCACCATATAAACCTCCCTATAACTCCTCCTATCGCTCCATATAACCCTCCCTATTACTCCACCTATTGCTAAATATAACCCTCCCTTTAACTCTCTCTTTTTGTCCATATAACCCTCCCTATAACTCCTCCTATTGCTACATATAACCCTCCATATAACTCCTCCTACTGCACCATATAACCCTCCCTTTAACTCATCCTATTGCTAAATATAACCCTCCATATAACTCTTCCTATTGCTACATATAACCCTCCCTATAACCCCTCCTATTTCACTATATAAACCTCCTTATAACTTCTATTGCTCCATATAACCCTCCCTATAACTCATATTGCTCCATATTACTAGCCCTCCCTATATCTCCTCCTATTGCATAATATAACCCTCCCTATAACTCCTATTGCACCATATAACCCTCCCTATAACTCCTCCTAATTGCTCCATATAACCCTCCCTATAACTCCTCCTATTGTATCATATAACCATCCATATAATTCCTCCTATTGCACCATATTACCCTCCCTATAACTTCTCTTATTGCTCCATATAACCCTCCCTATAACTCCTCCTATTGCACCATCTAACCCTCCCTATAACTCCTCCTATTGCACAATATAACCCTCCATATAACCCCTCCTAATGCACCATATAACCCTCTCTGTAACTCCTCCTATTGCACCATATAAGCCTCTCTAGAACACCTCCTATTGCACCATATAACCCTCCTTATATCTCCTCCTTTTGCACCATATAACCCTCCCTATAACTCCTCCTATTGCACCATATAACCCTCTCTATAACTCCTCCTGTTGCACCATATGACCCTCTCTATAACTCCTCCTATTGCACCATATAACCCTCTATATAACTCCTCCCTTTGCACCATATAACCCTCCCTTTTGCTCCCCCTATTGCTAAATATAACCCTCCCTATAACTCCTACTATTGCTACATATAACTGTTACGGTTGCCTCCAGGCTGGCTGGAAGTTGGACCATAGAAAAGGATGCTCCTAGCCCTCACCAAAGAATCATCAGCACCGTAGACACCATAGACTACTGCGTAGCCACCATAAGTAATGCAGACTTTACGAACCACCGCTGCTGGGCTGGTTTCTCACCGTCTGCTCTGCGCCCTGGACCTACGACCAGGCTCCAGTAGGTGAACCTCTTCCTTCTGTAGCGTGAAGTAGGATCAGGAACAAGAGCTCTTACAAGAGCTCAGTAGCTAAGGGAGTATGAAGAGCATAGCAATCCCTGTAGTGATTATAGCTGTCCCCTACAAACATGAGTCAAGGCTGCAAGTTAGAGGGTCAGAAAAGGTCTGATGTGCTGGAACACACAGCCTGCTTTTTATTGAGGTTACATGCAAAAAAGGACACTCTCAGGGGGAGGCATAAAATCCCCAATCACACATTTGATACATTTAGATAGAGAGACAACGCCCTTTGACAGGCCATAGTAGAATTACATTACTTCAGCAGATAACAAGTTACACACAAGAAAACAATACAGTCCATCTTATCAACAGCAGTCTGACTCTGGAGTTGATTAGACAATGGGAATGTTTATCACTAAACTTAATTAGAGCTGATGCCAGCAAACTTGCATTTAGAAAGTAGCTTCTTGAAGCTGAACAAAGTTAACTCTTTAGTTCTGACCGAAGGGTCTGTCACATAGCACTTAATGGCACACAATGAAAACGAATGCTTTTGTAACAGTGCTCCCTTTCTGTGGAACACTCTGCCTGTGTGGTACTTGGTTCAGTAAGCCCTATTTACTGAACCAAGTGGGAGAAAGCCAGGGACAAGTTATTTTACAGGTCTGGGGGCATAGTCTTTAAGGGGCATTGTTCACCAAAGTCACAATATGTCCCCAGACGGTTCTTAAAGGGCCATACACACCCAATAAAAGTTAATACATTTTCAGGGGCACAATCTTCCAGGGGCCATAGTCATGAGGAAGGAGGCTGGCAAATAGGCTTCTCCACACTCCAGGGAAGCAGGGCAATTTTCCATTTAAAGGGCCAGTTACAAATAGCAGTTTGTAACATATCTCCCCTTTTGGAGGGAGACTAACCAGGCACCTGACCTTCTGTCAGTCAGTGCCTAAGTTAGTCTCGCAACCCACCCACAAATAAACATTAGCAGCAAAGTAGCCCCCCCACAATAAGTAGTACTGGCCTGTAGGTTCCAGGTTGTAGGATGAAAGTGTAGCATCCTCGGCCTTCCTGGCGCAGCTGGGCAAATAGCTGGTGGTACTTGGGGGGCAGAGGCCAGCGGCACTCTGCCCTGGTGCCAGTTCTTCTGCTGGGGTGAGGGGTTTGCAGGCCAGTCCTGTAACAAGGGGGTCTGTAGGGCAGAGGCCAGCAGCCCTCTGTCCTGGTGCCAGCTCTTCTGCTGGGGGAATTGGGGCATAGTCCTGCCCGGTGGCAAAGGGAACGTGGGGGTCAGTGGGGGTTAACATCTCCACTGTTAACCCTGGGCCCAAGTTAGGAGTTAGCTGGGGAGGGGGAGATTGGCTTACCTCCTCCTCCTGATACTCCGGTGGCCGTTGGGAAGGGAGGTCGATGCTCTCCGCTCCCTGTGGAACATGCTGCGGCTGGGGAGAGAGACCGGTTGTCTCCTCTCCCTGGAAGGCACACTCCGGCTGGGGAGGGAGGTCGATGCTCTCCCCTCCCTGTAGCTGGGTCTGTCGCTGGGGATCTGGGCCGCCTGCCCAGCATCCCTGTAGGGCCGGTAGAGAGACTGTGGTCCCATCTCCACCTGCCTGCTGGGGGTCCTCCCAGGACCAGTCTATGAGGCCTGCTGCCTCGGGTATCTCTGGTTGGGGTTGGGGAAGAAGACCGGTTGTCTCTTCCCTCTGCAGGGTATACTGCCGCTGGGGAGGGAGGTCGCTGCTCTCCTCTCCCTGTAACTCACTTTCTCGCTGGAGACAAGGTGTCCATACCCTCAAACTCCACAGTTGGCACTCAAAGGCTTGTGCCGCTTCGTTCTCAGTATCCAATTCCCGGATGATTCGACTGACTACTTCCTGCGCAGGGTCTGAACCATATCGGACTAGTCGCTTCTTTACCTCTGGAATGAAATCAGCGCCCTCATAGCGACGGATCCGGTTGAGGTGCTCTTCACAGGGTTCTGACCAGTGTCTTGTCAGCTCCATGCTGCTGTAGGTAGGGACGCTGCGCAGTGGCTAGTGTTGCCCTCAATAACTCTCCTACGATACCGGTGCTGTTGGGGTGCTGCTCCTTGCGCTAGGACGCCATCCCACCGCTGCCGCCAAATGTTACGGTTGCCTCCAGGCTGGCTGGAAGTTGGACCGTAGAAAAGGATGCTCCTAGCGCTCACCAAAGGATCATCAGCACCGTAGACACCATAGACTACTGCATAGCCACCATAAGTAATGCAGACTCTACGAACCACCGCTGCTGGGCTGGTATCTCACCATCTGCTCTGCGCCCTGGACCTACGACCAGGCTCCAGTAGGTGAACCTCTTCCTTCTGTAGCGTGAAGCAGGATCAGGAACAAGAGCTCTTACAAGAGCTCAGTAGCTAAGGGAGTATGAAGAGCATAGCAATCCCTGTAGTGATTATAGCTGTCCCTTACAAACATGAGTCAAGGCTGCAAGTTAGAGGGTCAGAAAAGGTCTGATGTGCTGGAACACACAGCCTGCTTTTTATTGAGGTTACATGCAAAAAAGGACACTCTCAGGGGGAGGCATAAAATCCCCAATCACACATTTGATACATTTAGATAGAGAGACAACGCCCTTTGACAGGCCATAGTAGAATTACATTACTTCAGCAGATAACAAGTTACACACAAGAAAACAATACAGTCCATCTTATCAACAGCAGTCTGACTCTGGAGTTGATTAGACAATGGGAATGTTTATCACTAAACTTAATTAGAGCTGATGCCAGCAAACTTGCATTTAGAAAGTAGCTTCTTGAAGCTGAACAAAGTTAACTCTTTAGTTCTGACCGAAGGGTCTGTCACATAGCACTTAATGGCACACAATGAAAACGAATGCGTTTGTAACAGTGCTCCCTTTCTGTGGAACACTCTGCCTGTGTGGTACTTGGTTCAGTAAGCCCTATTTACTGAACCAAGTGGGAGAAAGCCAGGGACAAGTTATTTTACAGGTCTGGGGGCATAGTCTTTAAGGGGCATTGTTCACCAAAGTCACAATATGTCCCCAGACGGTTCTTAAAGGGCCATACACACCCAATAAAAGTTAATACATTTTCAGGGGCACAATCTTCCAGGGGCCATAGTCATGAGGAAGGAGGCTGGCAAATAGGCTTCTCCACACTCCAGGGAAGCAGGGCAATTTTCCATTTAAAGGGCCAGTTACAAATAGCAGTTTGTAACAATAACCCTCCTTATAACCCCTCCTATTTCACTATATAAACCTCCCTATAACTCCTCCTATTGCACCATATAACCCTCCCTATATCTCCTCCTATCGCTCCATATAACCCTCCCTATAAGTCCTCCTATTGCTAAATGTAACCCTTCCTATAACTCCTCCTATTGTTCCATATAACCCTCCCTATAACTCCTCCTATTGCCTATTGCACCATATAACCCTCCCTATAACTTCTATTGCCCCAAATAACCCCCCCTGTAACTCTTCCTATTGCACCATATAACCCTCTCTATAACTCCTCCTATTCCACCATATAAACCTCCCTATAACTCCTCCTATTGCACCATATAACCCTCCTTATATCTCCTCCTATTGCACCATATAACCCTCCTTATAACTCCTCCTATTGCTCCATATAACCCTCCCTATAACTCCTCTTCCTATTATATCATATAAACCTCCCTAAAACTCATCCTATCGTATCATATAACCCTCCCTATAATGCCTCCTATTGCTCCATATAATCCTCCCTATAATGTCTCCTATTGCTCCATATAACCCTCCCTATAACTCCTCCTATTCCACCATATAACCCACCCTATGCCTTCTCCTATTGCACCATATAACCCTCCCTATAACTCCTCCTATTGCTCTATATAACCCTCCCTATAGCTCATTTTATTGCTCCATATAATCCTCTCTATAACTCCTCCTATTGTATCATATAACCCTCCCTATAATTCCTCCTATTGCTAAATATAACCCTCCCTATAACTCCTCCTATTGCTACATATAACCCTCACTATAACGCCTACTATTTCACCATATAAACCTCCCTATAACTCCTCATATCGCTCCATATAACCCTCCCTATTACTCCTCCTATTGCTACATATAACCCTCCCTTTAACTCTCTCTATTTGTCCATATAACCCTCCCTATAACTACTCCTATTGCTACATATAACCCTCCATATAACTCCTCCTACTGCACCATATAACCCTCCCTTTAACTTCTCCTATTGCTAAATATAACCCTCCCTATAACTCCTCCTATTGCTACATATAACCCTCCCTATAACCCCTCCTATTTCACTATATAAACCTCCCTATAACTTCTCCTATTATTCCATATAACCCTCCCTATAACTCCTCCTACTGCACCATATAACCCTCCCTTTAACTCCTCCTATTGCTAGATATAACCCTCCCTATAACTCCTCCTATTGCTAAATATAAAACTCCATATAACTCCTTCTATTGCTACATATAACCCTCCCTATAACCCCTCCTATTTCACTATATAAACCTCCCTATATCTTCTCCTATTGCTCCATATAACCCTCCCTATAACTCCTCCTATTGCACCATATAACCCTACCTTTAACTCCTCCTATTGCTAGATATAACCCTCCCTATAACTCCTACGATTACTTCATATAACTCACCCTATAACTCCTCCTATTGCTAAATATAACCCTCCTTATATCTCCTCCTATTGCACCATATAACCCTCCTTATATCTCCTCCTATTGCACCATATAACCCTCCTTATAACTCCTCCTATTGCACCATATAACCCTCCTTATATCCTCCTATTGCATCTTTTAACCCTCCCTATATCTCCTCCTATTGCACCATATAACCTTCCCTATTATTCCTCCTATTGCACAATATAACCCTCCCTATAACTCATTCTATTGTATCATATGACCCTTCCTATAACTCTTCCTATTGCACATTCTAACCTTCCTATAACTCCTCCTATTGCACCATATAACCCTCCCTATTACTCATCCTATTATATCATATAAACCTCCCTATAACTCATCCTATCATATCATATAACCCTCCCTATAATGCCTCCTATTGCTCCATATAACCTTCCCTATAATGTCTCCTATTGCTCCATATAACCCTCCCTATAACTCCTCCTATTCCACCATATAACCCACCCTATGCCTCCTCCTATTGCACCATATAACCCTCCCTATAACTCCTCCTATTGCTCCATATAACCCTCCTTATATCTCCTCCTATTGCACCATATAACCCTCCCTATAACTCATCATATTGCTCCATATAACCTACCTATAACTCCTCCTATTGCACCATATAACCCTCCCTATAACTCCTATTATTGCACCACATAAACCTCCCTATAACTCCTCCTATTGCACCATATTACTCTCCTTATAACTCCTCTTATAGCGCCATATAACCATCCCTATATCTCCTCATATTGCACCATATAACCCACCCTATAACTCAGTTTATTGCTTCTTATAACTTACTTATAACTCCTCATATTGCACCATATAACCCTCCCTATAACTCCTCCTATTGCTCCATATAACCCTCCCTATATCTTCTCCTATTGCACCATATAACCCTCCTTATAACTCCTCCTATTGCTCAATATAACTCTCCCTATAACCCCTCCTATTGTATCATATAACCCTCCCTATAACTAATATTGCACTATATAACCTCCCTATAACGTCTCCTGTTGCTCCATATAAACCTCCCTATAACATCTCCTGTTGCTCCATATAAACCTCCCTATAACTCCTCTTATTGCTCCATATAACCCTCCCTATAACTCCTCCTATTGCACGATATAACCCTCCGTATAACTCCTTTTATTGCTCCATATAACCCTCTCTATAACTCCTCCTATTGTATCATATAACCCTCCCTATAACTCCTCCTATTGCTACATATAACCCTCACTATAACGCCTACCATTTCACCATATAAATCTCCCTATAACTCCTCCTATCGCTCCATATAACCCTCCCTTTAACTCTCTCTATTTGTCCATATAACCCTCCCTATAACTAATATTGCACTATATAACCTCCCTATAACGTCTCCTGTTGCTCCATATAAACCTCCCTATAACATCTCCTGTTGCTCCATATAAACCTCCCTATAACTCCTCTTATTGCTCCATATAACCCTCCCTATAACTCCTCCTATTGCACGATATAACCCTCCGTATAACTCCTTTTATTGCTCCATATAACCCTCTCTATAACTCCTCCTATTGTATCATATAACCCTCCCTATAACTCCTCCTATTGCTACATATAACCCTCACTATAACGCCTACTATTTCACCATATAAATCTCCCTATAATTCCTCCTATTGCTAAATATAACCCTCCCTATAACTCCTCCTATTGCTACATATAACCCTCACTATAACGCCTACTATTTCACCATATAAACCTCCCTATAACTCCTCATATCGCTCCATATAACCCTCCCTATTACTCCTCCTATTGCTACATATAACCCTCCCTTTAACTCTCTCTATTTGTCCATATAACCCTCCCTATAACTACTCCTATTGCTACATATAACCCTCCATATAACTCCTCCTACTGCACCATATAACCCTCCCTTTAACTTCTCCTATTGCTAAATATAACCCTCCCTATAACTCCTCCTATTGCTACATATAACCCTCCCTATAACCCCTCCTATTTCACTATATAAACCTCCCTATAACTTCTCCTATTATTCCATATAACCCTCCCTATAACTCCTCCTACTGCACCATATAACCCTCCCTTTAACTCCTCCTATTGCTAGATATAACCCTCCCTATAACTCCTCCTATTGCTAAATATAACCCTCCATATAACTCCTTCTATTGCTACATATAACCCTCCCTATAACCCCTCCTATTTCACTATATAAACCTCCCTATATCTTCTCCTATTGCTCCATATAACCCTCCCTATAACTCCTCCTATTGCACCATATAACCCTACCTTTAACTCCTCCTATTGCTAGATATAACCCTCCCTATAACTCCTACGATTACTTCATATAACCCACCCTATAACTCCTCCTATTGCTAAATATAACCCTCCTTATATCTCCTCCTATTGCACCATATAACCCTCCTTATATCTCCTCCTATTGCACCATATAACCCTCCTTATAACTCCTCCTATTGCACCATATAACCCTCCTTATATCCTCCTATTGCATCTTTTAACCCTCCCTATATCTCCTCCTATTGCACCATATAACCTTCCCTATTATTCCTCCTATTGCACAATATAACCCTCCCTATAACTCATTCTATTGTATCATATGACCCTTCCTATAACTCTTCCTATTGCACATTCTAACCTTCCTATAACTCCTCCTATTGCACCATATAACCCTCCCTATTACTCATCCTATTATATCATATAAACCTCCCTATAACTCATCCTATCATATCATATAACCCTCCCTATAATGCCTCCTATTGCTCCATATAACCTTCCCTATAATGTCTCCTATTGCTCCATATAACCCTCCCTATAACTCCTCCTATTCCACCATATAACCCACCCTATGCCTCCTCCTATTGCACCATATAACCCTCCCTATAACTCCTCCTATTGCTCCATATAACCCTCCTTATATCTCCTCCTATTGCACCATATAACCCTCCCTATAACTCATCATATTGCTCCATATAACCTACCTATAACTCCTCCTATTGCACCATATAACCCTCCCTATAACTCCTATTATTGCACCACATAAACCTCCCTATAACTCCTCCTATTGCACCATATTACTCTCCTTATAACTCCTCTTATAGCGCCATATAACCATCCCTATATCTCCTCATATTGCACCATATAACCCACCCTATAACTCAGTTTATTGCTTCTTATAACTTACTTATAACTCCTCATATTGCACCATATAACCCTCCCTATAACTCCTCCTATTGCTCCATATAACCCTCCCTATATCTTCTCCTATTGCACCATATAACCCTCCTTATAACTCCTCCTATTGCTCAATATAACTCTCCCTATAACCCCTCCTATTGTATCATATAACCCTCCCTATAACTAATATTGCACTATATAACCTCCCTATAACGTCTCCTGTTGCTCCATATAAACCTCCCTATAACATCTCCTGTTGCTCCATATAAACCTCCCTATAACTCCTCTTATTGCTCCATATAACCCTCCCTATAACTCCTCCTATTGCACGATATAACCCTCCGTATAACTCCTTTTATTGCTCCATATAACCCTCTCTATAACTCCTCCTATTGTATCATATAACCCTCCCTATAACTCCTCCTATTGCTACATATAACCCTCACTATAACGCCTACTATTTCACCATATAAATCTCCTTATAACTCCTCCTATCGCTCCATATAACCCTCCCTTTAACTCTCTCTATTTGTCCATATAACCCTCCCTATAACTCCTCCTATTGCTAAATATAACCCTTCATATAACTCCTCCTACTGCACCATATAACCCTCCCTTTAACTCCTCCTATTGCTAAATATAACCCTCCCTATAACTCCTCCTATTGCTACATATAACCCTCCCTATAACCCCTCCTATTTCACTATATAAATCTCCCTATAACTCCTCCTATTGCTCCATATAACCCTCCCTATAACTCCTACTGCACCATATAACCTTACCTATAACTCCTCCTATTGTACCATATAACCCTCCCTATAACTCAACCTATTGCACCATATAACCCTCCCTATAACTCCTCCTATTGCACCATATAACCCTCCCTATAACTCCTCCTACTGCACCATATAACCCTTCCTTTAACTCCTATTGCTAAATATAACCCTCCCTATAACTCCTCCTATTGCTACATATAACCCCCCTATAACCCCTCCTATTTCACTATATAACCCTCCCTATATCTCCTCCTATTGCACCATATAACCCTCCCTATAACTCCTCCTATTGTTCCATATAACCCTCCCTATAACTCCTCCTATTGCTCCATATAACCCTCCCTATAACTCCTCCTATTGCTCCATATAACCCTCCCTATAACTCCTCCTATTGCTCCATATAACCCTCCCTATAACTCCTCCTATTGCACCATATAACCCTCCCTATAACTCCTCCTATTGCACCATATAACCCTCCCTATAACTCCTCCTATTGCATCATGTAACCCTCTCTATATCTCCTCCTATTCCACCATATAACCCTCCCTATAACTCCTCCTATTGCACCATATAACCCTCCCTATAACTCCTCCTATTGCACCATATAACCCTCCCTATAACTCCTCCTATTGCACCATATAACCCTCCCTATATCCCCTCCTATTGCGCCATAAAACCCTCTCTATAACTCCTCCTATTGCACCATATAACCCTCCCTATAACTCATCCTATTGCACCATATAACCCTCCCTATAACTCCTCCTATCGCTACATATAACCCTCCCTATAACTCCTCCTATTGCACCATATAACCCTCCCTATATCCCCTCCTATTGCACCATATAACCCTCCCTATAACTCCTCCTATTGCTCCATATAACCCTCACTATAACTCCTCCTGTTGCACCATATAACCCTACCTATAACTCCTCCTATTGCACTATATAACTCTCCCTATATCCCCTCCTATTGCACCATATAACCCTCCCTATATCCCCTCCTATTGCACCATATAACCCTCCCTATAACTCCTCCTATTGCACCATATAACACTCCCTATATCCCCTCCTATTGCACCATATAACCCTCCCTATAACTCCTCCTATCGCTACATATAACCCTCCCTATAACTCCTCCTATCGCTACATATAACCCTCCCTATAACTCCTCCTATCGCTACATATAACCCTCCCTATAATTCCTCCTATTGCACCATATAACCCTCCCTATAACTCCTCCTATCGCTACATATAACCCTCCCTATAACTCCTCCTATCGCTACATATAACCCTCCCTATAACTCCTCCTATCGCTACATATAATCATATAAATAACTATGAAATGAATTGGTGCTCACGTTCCCCTAGGTGTTATAAAATTAACTGAAATAACTAAAAGCTGTAAAACTGTGCAAATCATTGTTTTATTAATCAGTTTGCCAGTCCTTTAAACTGAAGAATAATTTGAAATAAACTTTTTTTTGGAGCATATGGCCTATTGCTTTATTCTATCAAACAACATCATATGCTCCTGTAAATTGGAGTTGGTGAATTAATTTAGGTCTAATTACCCTAAACAAAACATAACAGGGAATATTTATACAGTGTCAAAATGCACATCCTATTAGCTGTTATGTCAGGTACATGTTTAATATGCCAGGATAGGATTCATTGAGATTGCTGGATTATAACCCACATATTATTGGATTTTCAAAGGATCCCTGAGGCTCTCTTCCTCCCTCCATCGCAATCATATCTTAATTGTTCTTGTGTCTTGTTTTAATGCCCCCTCTTCATTCAAACAGTGAAATGACGCTAGAGACCTTATATGTTATTGCATATGGATGACTGATAGTCACAACCAGAGAAAAACTGACAAAGATTGAGAATTAAGAGATATTGTTGTAAGGATGTATAAAATGCATACTTGCATACATAACACACACACTCACACTAACACACACACACACACTATAGTGTATCCGCACTCGCAATTCAGTTGAGTCATTGAGTCATCAACCAGGGTGCTAAAGTTAGTATATCAGTGGGTTTTGTCAATTAAGGACTGCACTCGTTGGATTTAGATAAAATATTGGTTATTTATTATGTGATAACGTTTTGGGGTTCACAGACCCCTTCCTCAGACCAACCGGTTTGGTCTGAGGAAGGGGTCTGCGAACCCCAAAACATTACCACATTATAAATAACTAATATTTTATCTAAATCCAGCGAGTGCAGTCCTTGATTGAAGAAACATATATATATATATATATATATATATATCTCTACAGGGAGTGCAGAATTATTAGGCAAGTTGTATTTTTGAGGATTAATTTTATTATTGAACAACAACCATGTTCTCAATGAACCCAAAAAACTCATTAATATCAAAGCTGAATAGATTTGGAAGTAGTTTTTAGTTTGTTTTTAGTTATAGCTATTTTAGGGGGATATCTGTGTGTGCAGGTGACTATTACTGTGCATAATTATTAGGCAACTTAACAAAAAACAAATATATACCCATTTCAATTATTTATTTTTACCAGTGAAACCAATATAACATCTCAACATTCACAAATATACATTTCTGACATTCAAAAACAAAACAAAAACAAATCAGTGACTATATAGCCACCTTTCTTTGCAAGGACACTCAAAAGCCTGCCATCCATGGATTCTGTCAGTGTTTTGATCTGTTCACCATCAACATTGCATGCAGCAGCAACCACAGCCTCCCAGACACTGTTCAGAGAGGTGTACTGTTTTCCTTCCTTGTAAATCTCACATTTGATGATGGACCACAGGTTCTCAATGGGGTTCAGATCAGGTGAACAAGGAGGCCATGTCATTAGATTTTCTTCTTTTATACCCTTTCTTGCCAGCCACGCTGTGGAGTACTTGGACGCGTGTGATGGAGCATTGTCCTGCATGAAAATCATGTTTTTCTTGAAGGATGCAGACTTCTTCCTGTACCACTGCTTGAAGAAGGTGTCTTCCAGAAACTGGCAGTAGGACTGGGAGTTGAGCTTGACTCCATCCTCAACCCGAAAAGGCCCCACAATCTCATCTTTGATGATACCAGCCCAAACCAGCACTCCACCTCCACCTTGCTGGCGTCTGAGTCGGACTGGAGCTCTCTGCCATTTACCAATCCAGCCACGGGCCCATCCATCTGGCCCATCAAGACTCACTCTCATTTCATCAGTCCATAAAACCTTAGAAAAATCAGTCTTGAAATATTTCTTGGCCCAGTCTTGACGTTTCAGCTTGTGTGTCTTGTTCAGTGGTGGTCGTCTTTCAGCCTTTCTTACCTTGGCCATGTCTCTGAGTATTGCACACCTTGTGCTTTTGGGCACTCCAGTGATGTTGCAGCTCTGAAATATGGCCAAACTGGTGGCAAGTGGCATCTTGGCAGCTGCACGCTTGACTTTTCTCAGTTCATGGGCAGTTATTTTGCGCCTTGGTTTTTCCACACGCTTCTTGCGACCCTGTTGACTATTTTGAATGAAACGCTTGATTGTTCGATGATCACGCTTCAGAAGCTTTGCAATTTTAAGAGTGCTGCATCCCTCTGCAAGATATCTCACTATTTTTGACTTTTCTGAGCCTGTCAAGTCCTTCTTTTGACCCATTTTGCCAAAGGAAAGGAAGTTGCCTAATAATTATGCACACCTGATATAGAGTGTTGATGTCATTAGACCACACCCCTTCTCATTACAGAGATGCACATCACCTAATATGCTTAATTGGTAGTAGGCTTTCGAGCCTATACAGCTTGGAGTAAGACAACATGCATAAAGAGGATGATGTGGTCAAAATACTAATTTGCCTAATAATTCTGCACACAGTGTATCTATCTATCTATCATCTATTTACCTATCTATCTATCTATCTATCTATCAGTCATCTATCTATCAATCAATCAATCAATCAATCAATCAGTCATCTATCTATCTACCTATCTATCTATCTATCAATCTATCTATCTATCAATCTATCTATCAATCAATCAGTCATCTATCTATCTATCTATCTATCTATCTATCTATCCATCATCTACCTTTATACAAAGTCTAATAGTTTATTCCCCATATTAAAATGCTATAGATTAACTGAATATGATTTTATTATGTTGTTTTATTCTGAAAAAGCCTAATATAAATAATATTGCAAACTAAACTTATGATTTCTGGCCTCACAAGTCTATTGGATTTGCCTAATCTGATTTGGTTCTTAGTTGCTTTGTAGTTATTAAATTGTCAAAAAGGTAAATATTGTTTTAACATTAGTATTGGATTATAGGTAATCTATTTTACAGATATAAAGAACATTTGATCTAGTATAGTTGACAGAATTAATTTAACATGTACTTGTTTTGCAAACATTTTTTTCTTTAACAAATTACAATAATCAATACAGCTTAAAATCTCACTAAGGAACTTATATATTTGGGTGAAAATATACATTTTTCAACAATTTTTGTGAGTTGAAAATTGTAAATATTATATGTAAAAACACCACCAAAATATTAATATTAGACAATTAAATATTATATATATATATATATATATATATATATATATATATATATATATATATATATATATATATATATAAATCTAATAAATTACACACTCTGAAATCTGAAAAAAAATCTAAATATAATTAAAAAAGATAACCAATGATTTAATGAAAAGCTGTTTCTGTGTTTATCTGATTCAGATACCTGAATCAAGTGATATTAACTGAGTGTCCAAAATATATGCATTTAACATGCAAAAGTATCTTTTAATTACATGTTTAGTCAATTGCTATGTTAAAAATGGCCAGTGTTTTCTGTAACAAGGACATAACAGAAATATTAAATATAAAATGCAAATACTTTAACAGGATGAAGATAGGTTTTAATTTGTCATATGAAAATAAATTTCATTCCTTTATAGAAATAAAATATGATAATTACTATCATGTTATATATTATTCATACTTCTTTGAAACAATATGGTTTACTGTGGAAAAATGTCTAATTATTAATTCAATGACTTGATTTCTTGTGGTCATATTTTTAAGATAACATTTTACGCAAATAAAAAGTTTATTGCATATTTAAATTTACTTCTGATTCTGATTTAGAATAAAACATAGAAACATTTAAACTATATTAAATTTAATTTTGTTTTATAAATGTAAATATACCAGTACAAGTCAGTTGAATGGTTTAAATTAGTTTGATCAAATAAATATTCTTCACTACATGTTTTTTGTTTTTTATAAATATGTCTAATTTATTTAAATTTGACTTATGCATACAAAATTTCCATGAATCCAGAAGATTAATATTAAAATGCTCTATCTATCTATCTATCTATCTATCTATCTATCTACCTATCTATCTATCATTTATCACACACACACACATTTAATACACAGAAATATAGAATTTACATCTTACTAAAACATATAGAATATTAAATATTTTGTTTTCTGCTAGGTAACAGAACAAAATATAAGTCTTACGTTCAGACTTTTTTAACCGTATATATATATATCATGAAATGAAATTTTATGACAATTCACCATATTGTCCAGAGTATTGCTTTTAGATTAGCATTTTATATAAAAATTTTGATCAAAGTTTAGCTTTTAAAAAAAAATCCCCTATAAAAGAAACATCCTTTGAAGTTGAGCCTATTTTTTGTAATATTTTGGCCCGTGTATGCTCTCTCCCCGGGGACATATTGGCGAGAATTATATTGAGCTATCTGTAGGGCAGCAATATGTACATTTAACTATGCATAATGTCTGCGTTGGATAACAAAATGTGTTGGAATTATCGATTTTTATGTTATTTTAATAAAAAAGCATTAGATCCCTTAACATAGCCTGCTCTCAATAAGAGCCCACTATAAAGTAAGTTTAGCTTTTATATTTTGGCAAAGCATATCTGGTAGGAAAGTTTATCTAGTGTTGATCAGTCTCTCCAGAAACAAATTAAAAAATGTATTAGTGTTGATATAACAAGATGTATTTAGACTTCTGTCTTGGCATTAATGTATGAGTTGAGAGATGCATTTTTCTCCTTTTTATTTGGTTTTTATTTTATGATGATGCAAAAATAATAATTGCATACAAGTCTTTATTAAACAATGATAAAGCACAATGACCAATTATTATTGTTGTTTTTTCTGACACACTGAGCTTTGTAATTTTTTTTCTTTAAAGGAACAAAGTCAAAATGAAACTTTCATGATTCTGAAAGAGCACACAATTGTAAAAACATTTCCAATTCACTTCCAAAATCTCCACTATCTTTTAATATGGACACTTTATGAGACACCAACTCCTACTGTGCATGTGCAAAAACTCACAGTTTATGCATATATGCATTGATGTGATTCGCTGCTGGCTGCCACATGATGCAGGGAAGGAAAATTGAACTAACTTTAAAATTTCTAGAAAAAATCTTGATGATTGCCCTAAAAATTTACCCTTTAAAGGGATATTGTCATTACTACTTGCTAAACAAATGTAATATTTATTTGGTGGGGAAAAATACATTATATAAGGAAATTGATATCTCATTACTACTTAGGAAACAAATTATTAAAGACACATTAAACACTTTGAGGTTGTACAATAAAATCTTCAATTATATATAGTATAAAAACAACAACTTTGCAATAGTTTCATTAGTTATGTTGTTTCCTTTTCTTACAATTTAAGGAACATTTCAGACAAAATTGGAATCCACATGGATGCATTTCAGGTTTGAATAGAAGCATTTTTGTAATACGCATGTGTTAGCAAAAATGCTTCTAATAAAAGTTATAGCTTTTTCAAGTGTATTTAAATATGCACCGTGCACCAGCATTTTGAACACAGCCCTTGCTCAGAGAGTCTAAGCTGCATGTAGCATCTGGTAAAGACTCAGTTTTTTAATTGCTGACATGATTCAAGCCCCACTTGTGCTCTGAGCAGCTGCAGTACTTAAAATGCTGGTGCACTGAAAATATCTAGCTATTCCCACACATGCACCTGCGGAGAAAAATGTTAACACTAAAACAGTGATAGCTTTTACTAGAAGCATTTTTGTCAATATGTGTATATTGCAAATATGTTTCTATTCAAATATTTAATTCATCTATGTGCATTTCAATTGTGACCGGAATGTTCCTTTAACTTTGAAAATTGTGGACTTTCCAGTTCCTTATAAAACCAGAAGCACAGATTTCAGACTTAAGAGATACGAAACTCAAAATGTATCTTATATTCAATGCTTATGTTGATGAGAGTGAGTCAAACGAATTGTTTTACTTGCAGTCATATAATGATGTTGCCTGGAGTATGGTAGATTTATCAGAAGAACTCCTCTGTGTGATGTATAGTGGCCACAGTACGGATGTTTTCCCCTTCTTTGTTTTCTCTGTGGTGTAAGGTAGTAAGCCACTTCTTTTTGAGTTGGTGTGGTTCGGTGTATAGAAGGAGTTCTCTGTTAACCTCCCTTATGTGAACAAATTGTGACTGATATAGAAAGGAACACAAGTGCCACCCACTCTAAGTGTAGCGTGTTTAATATAAAGTAAAGTGCGCAAAAATAAAATTACTTACAAGAAGTAAGTGGTATAAAAGCATATTGATACTCTCAGATTGTAGTCCAAAACCCCAGCTGTTCGGGCACAGGGGGTGATGTTACATCTATGGAAGTCAGGCTGGATACACAGAACCTTAATGAGTTTCATCTGGTATCCCCCAGACTTTTAAGAGGTAACGACTTTCAGTAGATATGTGCGATTCGGTTCGGTTCAATTCGGAAATTCGGAAAATTCTGCAAATTCGGCGATTCGGATCGAACCGAATTTCCGAATTAAAATTCTGCCGAATTTTCCGAATCGAACCGAATTAATTTGAATCGATTCGTAAATTCGGATGGCCATTGGATTACACTAGTATTGTACAGTATGTTAGGTTAACACCTAATATACAGTATAATACTAGTCTAATCCCACCTAACACTTACCGAAATGCCGCATTTCCGAACCAAATCGAATCAAACCGAATCCAGCCGAATTTCTTCGAATCCGAATGAATCCGAAACGAATCCGAAACGAATTGATTCAGAATTTTCCGAATTCAAATCGATCCGAACCGAACTTCGAAAAATTCCGAATCGATACGAACCGAACCAAATTTTTTCGTCATGCACATGTCTAACTTTCAGTACCTAAGATGGTGGTGACCTGTGGGAGAGGAGGGAATAGAGCTGTTTGGAAGGGATCAGGTAGGAGTCAGTGAGTGGGAGGGTAATCCCTACACTACAGCAAATGTTAACCCAACAAGATAACTGATTAACCCCATTCACTGCCAGGAATTTCAGAAATGTGATGCATGTCTGCTGTTTGTTTCTGAACAAAGAGGAACCCAGATAAGCTTTTGCAAACATGTGTATTATGATTGCAGTAGTTGTGTGAAAATAATTTCAGTGAGAAACCCAAAGTTTGAGTATGATTGGCGGCCATCAAATATACCAAAATGGGCCTAGATCAATACCTTGGATTCACCACTTAAAAATATATATAGTTTTCATAGGTAAATAAAATAAAAAAATAAAAAACAAGGCTCTATTTCTGTTTAAACTGAGTGATAGCAAAAATACTAAGTCTTTAGTACTTTGGGCAAGGTTTTCTGAAATTCCCATTAGCAAGGGGGTTAAACAACTAATATGAATTTAAAAAATACATCTGCATATTATATTCTGGTTAATCTTTGCTTTGAATACATCATTTTATCTAACATTTAGTTTGGGGTTAATGTCCCTTTAAATTGTTGTCTGATTTTTATTTATAAGGTTGAAAAAAATATTACCCTTTAAACAAAGACTAATACATGATTGCAACTAATGAAAACAAATTTTAATGCACATAAATTTTCAAAACACCATTTAAAGGGGGACTATTTTCTAATAAAATTTTAACATGACTTGTAATGATTGCTCATTACAACTTGCTAAACAATTTTATTATTTGCATAATAATAAATATAATAATGATATTTCATTACTACTTGTCTTTATTTTGAAGCTGATCTGGCTTGGACAATGGCAGTTCATTGTGAGTGCTGTTTTTTTGGGGTAAAATTAAAAATGGTGGTATTTATTACACATCAAATTCCAGGCAACTTTATACCTCAAAAAGGCATTCAAATTTTAGGTATCAGATCCATAATTACAACAAGCTTTATTTATACTGACAGAACAAATATAGATGTTACATGGAGTGATAATTAAAAACAGTTATTAAAAGTCAGATTCATATGGCTAGAAAGTAGGGTACAGTCAACTTTGAATGAATTTCATACTAGCAAAACTATCTTTGTTGGTTTTAAGTCAGTTAACATTGAACAAATGATTCACATCCAATCATAATCAAGTTGAAACTGAGCAAATGGTTTACAGCCAATCAGAATCATGTTAACACAAGTCAGCATATAGGTCATTTTAAGCTCAGTTCAAAGTTAGTTCAAGTCAACATTTTTTTTTTTTTTAAATATCATCCATTTGTGCAATAGTGAAACAGAAGTCAACCCCATACACTATGCATTCCTTTAACATTTGTTTTAAAGTTTCCATCTGAGGTGCAGTGTATTTTACATGTATACAATCATTCTTTAACCTCTTAAGGACATATGACGGAATTTTTCCGTCATAAAACAATTGAGCAAACTGAAAGCTGTGTCCTTAAAGGGTTAAAGCTCCAGTGGTATTTTATACTTGTTAAGTCAAATTATTTTACAACATAAATACTGCATAGTAAAGCCAATCAGAACTGGTACTGATGTATGTATATGCTCTCCTTAAGCAGTATTATGGCAATAGTTTGGTAACCGCACTGGGAATGGCAGTACCATTTTGGAATTTGGTCTTACGTGAGAACATCTGTTTTTGCACCATAGTTAGTAACTAGCACAGAACATGGAGCACACATATAAATACATTTAAAGGGACGTTTTAGTGTCAAGCTTGTTCTTGTTTTCTTTAGATAAACTGCGGGCTATATTGTCAGTGTCAGTGTCAGTACCCCTGATGCTTGAAATTGTAGCCTCCTAATAAAAACATAAAATCATTATTTGTGTTAATCTTTTTGCACAAGAATAACTAAAGACACAATTTGATGGCTTTATCAATTACATTGCAAGTTGAAGGACCAACCCCTTTCAATAGTGTGCAGTGATTCCAATAGGTGATGTGTGTATTTAACCCATTGTGCTCCAATGCTACAGCTATTTGTGTTTGTGTCTTTACTAGATGTGAATAGGGGTATTATGGGTATAGTAGACGTGTAAAAGTACTTAGTGTTATTTAAACTTTAATTGATCAAGCTGGTGGTGCTTATATCTGTTTGGTGGCGCTTCTTGTATGGCAGATTGGGGGTTAATTTCAAAGTGTTTTAATCATGTGTAAAACAATATTACATTAAAAAAAAACTTTTAGCATAAACGGTAATAAGTCAAATAGTAATAAGTCAAATAGTGTTGTCCGAGGTTTATCAAGTACTGATGCTTTGGAACTACATTTCCCATGATGCTCAACTAGACTGCAGATGCAATCATGGGAAATGTAGTTCCAAAACATCTGGGAGGCCCTATATGTTTAAACCATTCAAACCCTACAGGCCTGGTGATTAAAAACTTGCCAGCATGTAGAGAAATTGCGCTATACGTTTGGGGGCTTTTTGCAAACAATGTATGGGCCTCTCCTTTATACAGAATACTGCAGAGCTAGGTAAACAGTTCTCAAACTAAAATTTGCCTAAAATTCAGCACTGATGAGACATCCTAGATAATCTCGCCAGAACGGAAAACTCTAAAACAAAGGAACAGGTTTAGCTGCAGAGACTGGTGAAGCTGGAGAGACCTCAGCCAATAAAGCTGACAGATTTTTGTACAATACATTTATTCAAAAGTGACTCTAGAAAATGCCTTTAAGAGACATACCTTTAATCCGTTCGAGTGCCAAATGGCTGCAACACTCTCTGGTAGCTAGAAGGTTAAACCAATGAAAACTCAAATTTAGAATGAATTTGTTTTATATTGTTTTGTCACAAATTTAAAGATTCAGCAGACGGTCAATACATTTAAAGGGATACGAAACCCCAAATTTTTCTTTTTTTTGATTAGGAAAGAGCATACAATTTAAACAAAACGTTTCAAATTTATTTCTATTATCAAATTTACTTCGTTCCTATGATATTCTATGTTGAAGGGATACCTAGGTATCTCTTCTGGAGCGCTAAATGGCAGGACATAGTGACGATCTAGTGCATTTGCAAATGAATAACATTCCTGCAAAACTGCTACCATAAAGTGCTACAGAAACGTGCACGCTCCTTAGCTTACGTCCCTGTTTTTCAACAAAAGTTACCGAGAAAACAAAGAAAATTGATCATAAAAGTACATTAGCAAGCTATTTAAAATTGCAAATTCAGTCTGAATCCTGAAAGATGGTTTTCATGTCCCTTTAAAGGGAGTTGCTTCAAATAAATGCAGATAGAAAGGAATTCTTTGATGTAATGTAACACTCTAGCACATGATGATTCAATACTGCGTATTAGACAATCTAAACCAGTATTGCAACATAATGTTCTTTATTGGTTGTCAAAAACATTCTGTATTGTCTCAAGAACCTCAAGTCAGATAAGGTCACAAAATGCCAGCGTCTACTTGCTTGCAGCCATTTAAGTAGGAGATGCCTTCCTATTAAAGCGACACTTAAAGGGACAAAATGCAGTTATGTGTTAGATCATTTCAATAATGCACAGTTGCTTCATTTAAAGAGATATGTGACTCATTTTTTTTTCTTTTATGATTCAGATAGAGCAGGCAATTTTAAGCAACCTTCTAATTTACTCATATTATAAATTTATCTTCATTCTTTTAGTATCTTTGTTTGAAAAGGAGCTAGCCCATTTTTGGTACAGAACACTGGGTAGCACTTGCTGATTTTTGGCTAAATGTAAGTTGCTTAAAATTGCATGCTCTGTCTGAATCATGAAAGAAAAAAATTGGGTTTTAAAGCCCTTTAAATAACACATTACGGCATTGTGTACTTTTAAGTAGTGCATTGCTGATCTGTAGATCACTTTGCAGGTGTTAAACACATAGTTAAATGCAATCAACAGTGCAATATTGAAATTATCTATATGTGTAACACCTGCAAAGTGAGCTACAGATCTGCACTACTGGGAGCTAGCTGAACATATCTGATGAGCCAATGACAAGATGCATATATATGCAGCCACCAATCAGCAGCTAGCTCCCAGTAGTGCATTGCTGCTTCCAAGCCTATCTAGGTATGCTTTCCAACAAAGGATAGCAAGAAAATAAAGAAAATTTGACCGCAAATTGAAAAGTCTCTTAAAATTGCATGCTTTGTCTGATTCATGAACGTTTCATTTTCATTTTCACGCTCCTTCAATCATTAGTGAGTGCCAAAGGTAGGAAAACAAGTGCAATGGACAGCAAATAGAATGGATATTTTTAGATATTAAAGGTACAGCAAACACATAAATATTTTAATATCAAATGATTAGTTATGAGTAGTAAAAAAGCTTTGCAATCAAAATCAGCACTCGCTTTCGTGTGTGTTGCATAAGGGGGAACACTCTAGCCAGACAAACAGGTATCCATCGTCTGCTTAAGAAATGGTAGACGTTATTACAACTCATTAGAAACATGTACAAGAATATAGACAGGCCTCACTCACACTGTAGTAACCTTACGCGTTTCACGCTTTGGTGCATGTTTTATTATATGACACATATGAAAAAGCAGATAAAAAGTACAATAATCACTTAGTGAAATAAATATGAAACAATAAAACGTGATAAACTAAATTATATACAAAAATAATATAATATCTATATATATAGTGGGTAAGGATATATGTGATCGGTGGAACTCCTCCTCAATTTCAATGATTCAAGTGATTTCTTGCCTCAAAAACAAAAAAGAAAAAATATAGTGCTATACAATTGGTGAAAAAGGGAAATTTTCTTCACAATAGTGGTCCCGCCAAGGGGTTACCCACACTTTTTTGAGCCAACACTCCTTTGAAAAAGCTGTACGCTTGCGGCGAAATGTACGTCAGGAACGCCAGCTGAACGTCACTATACGCTCTCACGAGTAAAGTCGCCAGGACAGGTATGGAGAGATCATCACATAACCAGGGAAGGTTAGCATAGCCTTCAAGGCTTGCTATTCCACCCAAGCAAGGGATACGATATCTCTCCCACTTAAAGCTCTGTTAGTGGACAGATACCTGAGTGACTGTATATACTAGTGGACATTTGGTGACTTTTATACATTTTATGTGTTTTAATAAATATCTTTTTACTTGAAGCAGCAGTTTGCGGTTGGTGTATACTGGAGACCTGGCAGTATAAAACCAGGTGTGTGTCAATACCTAAGAGCCTGGCTCAAAAAAGTATATAGATATTATATTATTTTTGTATATGATTTTGTTTATCACAAAAGCAGCATGTAGTTTTTTTTTTACTTGGAAAAATGTAGATTAAATGCTGTTTACAGTTAAAGGGATACTAAGCCCACATTTTTTTTCTTTCATGATTCAGATAGAGCATGTAATTTTCAGCAAATTTCTAATTTACTCCTAATATCAATTTCTCTTTGTTGTCTTGCTATCTTTATTTCAAAAGCAGGAATGTAAAGCTTAGGAGCCAGCAACAAATCCAAATCCAATATTTACCCAAACTGAATGCATGAAAGAACAAAATTCAGGGAACCGAACATTTAAAAAAATCCAAAATGAATCCTTCTGACGAAACAAATTTTTTGCCTGTCTTCGTATCTAATTTATTTTCAAAAAATCATTACATCAGTTGTACCACATCTAGGACTAGATTATAAGAGGAGTGCTAAATTATCACGTACAGCAAACGGGCAAATTTGCCCGTTTGCGGCTTCTCAATAATTAAAGAGCCATTACAAGTTGCTGGTTATTGCTATTGTGAGCGCGCAGTAGCAATTAGCGCTCAGAAAATTAACCATATATTCGATCTCTGGTTAATTTTCTTTAGTTTCTTTTATATATAAAAAAACAACTGCATTAGGCAGTTTTTGGGGTCTAAAGTTGGTGGGAGTGAGCACCGAAAAGTGGCTTTACATTGCGGTCTATGGGAACTGTGTGTTCTCAGTAAATATATATGTATATGCTTATATACTGTACATATATATTTATGTGCTAATATTAACACATAAATAGATATATATAGTCATAAACATATATATTTAAAAATATGCTGCCATCGATGCGCTACTTACCCTCTTCGCTGCTCGAGGTTCTGATGCCGTTTCTGATGGTATCAGAATGAGATTCTCATTGCAGCCTATGGAAGTACGCTCTCGTGAGCGCAATGCTTCCTAGCAAAGCAAATGTGTGTGCTGGTATTACTCAGTGAAGTGCTAATATCGCTTGCACGCAAGCAATATTTAGCGTTCCACTCATAATTTAGCCCCTAGTGTGCAATGTCATTACACTGAGTGTCTCTCATCCATAGTAACAACTTATCTACAAAAGACTTTAAATGGTGGATTTTGTAGAAAAATCATTAAACTTTTCATAAGAATTGTGATCAACCCTTATATCCTTGTTTAACTCGGACTTGCACGCCAGTCATATATCTATTTAGAAGGCTGATTGTTTCAGGAGATAATATGTGTAAGGAAACAATGTCAGGTTACCATTTGCCACTGCATTAAAGGGACATAATAGTAAATACTGAAATGGGAATGAGTGTATTTCAATTTTATATAGAAGCATTTTTGCATATACATTTACATATGCTGCACATGCACAGTGCGACAGCATCAAACACTGCTCAGAGAGCAGGGTGTGGTCGGCATAACTCATTTTGTGTCATACAAACCAACAGGCGCTGTCTTGTATGCTGGCCACAAGCAGCATATGTACATATGCCTCCAAACCATGAATTACTTTACCAGAAACAGTTTTCCTAATACAAGTATATAAAAAACAATGCTACCGTTCATAACACATGTGCTCATGCACATTTTAATATTGAGTATTATGTCCCTTTTTTTATTTTTTATTTTTTATTTTTTTATTTAGTATTATGTCCCTTTAACAGTTTGTAAGAGCCAATCGGCAATAAATCAATCATGTTAGTAGAAAACTGCCCTATATACTTACAGTCTTTTACTTAAGTAGTTATCAATTAAAGTGACATGAATCCCCAAATGTCTCCTTTATTATTCAGATAGAGCATACAAATAACTGTCCAATTTACTTTTATTATAAAATGTGCTTAGTTCTTACGGTATCCTTTGTTGATAAGCAAACCTAGATAGGCTCAGTCGCTGGGAGCTAGCTGGCTGCACATATTTGTTATTGGCTTACTGATGGGCTGAGCTTGCTGCCGGTAGTGCACTGTTGATCCTCCAACAAAGGATACCAATAGAATGAAGCCAGGTTGCTTGAAAAGTTGTTTAAAAATGTATGTTTTATCCCAATGATGGAAGAAAAAAATAAGGTTTCATGTCCATTTAGTAATAACTATTGGAATCAAAATCAGTTTTATTCTATTGGTTAAAAGGAAAAACAATCCCAAAATAAAACTGAGAATTATAATTACATATGACGTATACATACTTTATTTAGTGAAATAAAATTGCTCACTTGTTCACTGTAAACACATGAAATGCATGAGGACACTTCCCTAACACAAGTCATTCCCTCTAGCACAGGTCTCTGTTAGCAGTCAGGGTTTGTAACTACAGAGCAACATCCGTGACAGATTACACATATCATTATATAGATAATATCCCATATTACAACACTGACATCAGCCAGTTGGTCCCATCAGATTCTATTGCCTACAGCTTATTTAGTGACAGCAAAAAGTAAATAATTGTTTCATCCAAAAGGACCAGCTTTTCAGCATGCAGCTGAGAGGATACCCCCTGCTGCAAACCAAATATCTATTTAACCCCCTGACACAGGAATAAAAGAGAAAACTGATCGCAACCAGTAACAAAAGAACCAAAACGACAACTGTCTGGATGTTTAACAGTGGCTTGAAATTCACACCTGGTATATTCATGCAAATTCATGCGCTAGCACTAAATAGTGCTGTTTACATTGAGAGGAAAATATTGGCATGTGTGTGTATAGGAGACAAAGGGTTGGTACTTTGCTTCAGAAGGGAAATAGAGACACAAGGAAAGTAATCGAAACATAAAATTATTTATATATATATATATATATATATATATATATATATACACACACACAGTATATAAAGATAGATAGATAGATAGATAGATAGATAATATAGATATTAGCAATACACATTTTACAAATAAATACATAAATGCATAATAAAATCAGAAAATATTTTAAAGAGATATTAAACAGTAAGGGTTAGATTACAAATGGAGCACTAAATTATTGAGTGCCGCCAAATTTGCCCGTTTGGGGGTGCGCGATAATTAACCAGCCATTACAAGTAACTGGTTATTGCTACCGCAAGCTCGTGGTAGCAATTAGTGCTCCACAAATTAAGAGATTAGATCTCTGGTTAATTTTCTAAAAGTGCCCCAAATGCCCCAAAAATAGAGTGTATTATAGTTTTATATTTACATTTTGTTACCATTTTTAAAAAATAAAAAATAACTGCACTAGGAAGTTTTGGGGCTTTAAAATTGGCGGGAGTCTTTACATTGTGGTCTATGGTAACCGTGTGTTCCCATAGACCGCAATGTAAATATATATGTATATGCTTATATACATATATATTTATGTGTTAATAAGTGTATATCATATTAACAAATTAATATATATGTAAATAGTTTTGCAGTTTTTGCGCTCCATTGAAGCCTATAGGGGAATACATTAAAGGGCCACTGTAAGTAAATATTTTCTATGCCTGTTACTAACTAACTATCCCAAATACGCTTTTTATAAATAGCATTTCATTAACATATCTCTACCGTATATCAGAAATCTTGTCTGCAAATTTAATTGTTTTCCAAACCCACTCCATGGGTATCCTTTGCTCTGTACCAATCCGTTTACAATACCTAGGTTTCAAAATGGCGCTTTAAACACAAAGTTATTGGTTTAAGTATTTTGAACACTCAGTGCTGAAAATAGTGGGCAGGATAACTTGACATCATCGGCGAATAAAAGATATAACTTTTAGAACGTTATGAAACTTCGTTTTGGAGAAAATATAGGTCAGTAGGTTTTAATTAATGTTTATTAACTTTAATATGTTAGTTGTTTAGCTTAAAAATTATAACAGAAAGTAATCCTTTAAAGCCACTGCGTGTCGGGATTTCGTTTGCTCTCTAACTTTTTACTTTCATCTCATAATACAAGTGCAATCCGACATACGCAAAAAGCTTCTGTCTAACGAAGTTAACGCATGACCGGGAGCGCTAAATAGAGCACCACTCATAAACTAGCCCATAATGTGGTAATATGTTATTAGCGTTTAACCAATTGCAAACTGTACCCATGCAATTTATAATCCCTATATTACTTGTGCACCATCTAACACTAATATCAGCTTTTCTTGCACTGCCCTTTTTAATCTAACAGTAAATTAAATATACCATCTTATTAGAAAACATATAGTAAATCTCAGATGTCACTTTAGACCACCTTCGGATTGACCATAGCAAAGGAGTACTCGGAACATGGATTCCACTAGGATTTGCTAGGGGTGCTAATTTAGTTGCACTGTAATATCAATATTCATCAATCATTGGTAACAAAATTGCATTTTTAAACCTATTTAAAATATTTAATTTCAAAACAGATTTTATTGCAATTAAGTATTTAATAGGGGATACGTAACATTTTACATAAACACATTTATTTTTGTTTGTTTAAAGGGGCAGTATACACCAATTTTCATTTAACTGCATGCAATAGACACTACTATAAAGAAGGATATGCACATATACTGATATCAAAATCCACTATAAAACATTTTAAAAACTCAATAAGTTGCCAATTTATCACTGTTGATGAGATTAGTCTGAGACACCCACTGAAACTGTCCCTTTAAAAGCGATTCCAGTGCAAATTATTCTGTTGCTTTATGGCTCAAAAATATGCACAGCAAATTTGCAAAACACTGTGTGGTAAATAAAGAATGCTTAGCCTTTTTTTATTATTATTCAGCTTTATTGAAAAGGTAAAAAAAAGTTAAAGGGACATGCCACCCACATTTTTTCTTTTATGATTTAGAAAGAGAATGCAATTTTAAACATCTTTCTAATTTACTTATATTATCTAATTTGTTTTATTCTCTTGATATTCTTTGATGAAAAGCATATCTAGATATGCTCACTAGCTGCTGATTGGTTGCTGCACATAGAAGTCTCATGTGATTGGCTCACCCATGTGCATTGCTTTTTCTTCAACTAAGGATATTTAAAAAATGAAGCAAAATAAATAATGGAAGTAAATTGTAATGTTGTTTAAATTTGTATTCTCAATCTGAATCATGAAAGAAAGATTTTGGGTTTAGTGGCCCTTTAACATTGTATAAAATCCATACAATGAGGCAAGAAACTGAAACATTTAACAATCAGATTGTTTAACAACCTACTAAAGTACAACCATGTAAAATGCTATATTTGCAAATAGTACAAAAGAAAATATGTAAATCTCAGTGCTTCTTTTGCACATAGACTAATCCAATATCAAAATATAAATTTCAAATCATTTCAACAAAGGATGACAAGAGAAGGAAGCAAATTAAACAATAGAAGTACATTGGAATGTTGTTTAAAATTGCATGTTCTTTCTGAATCATGAAAGAAAAAACTTTGGGTTTCATGTCCCTTTTTTTGATTGCTAACGATGGCTCTGAGTCGTTGCAAATTTTCCCAGTCAGGTGCTGACGACGGATCAGAGCCGTCGCTAGCACTCACCCACCTTGAGGGCAATCTAGAGGCTCCCATCGACTCCCAGCCCGGCGATCGGGTCTGTATAGTGACAGCCATTGCCGGGGCTTCACGTTTTGTGAGGTGATGTCATGCGCAATGACGTGATGATGTCACCGTGCAACTTTATTGAAAATGTTCAATAGACAGTATAGGGAAATGGGGCATACTGCTTAGAAGCCTGTATCTCAGGCATCTAATCAGCTACAGACCCCCAAGACCCACCGTTGGAAAGGTAATCACCTAACCTTTCTTGGGGATCTGAAGAAAAAAAATATATATTTAAAAAATAAAAAAAACTCAAATCCAGCTTAGCACCCAGGTGGGAAATTGCTTAGCACTCAAAGAGTTAAATAATTTCCCAAGATAACGTGCATTAAACTATACATTTCTAGGTTATGCAGCTGATGACAGTGAAACGCCTTCAAATCTAAGTTTCTGAGACCCTCTGTCTCCACATTGAAATCAGAGGGGTCTGCTTATCGTTATTTATTCATTCCAGGATCAGCACCTTTTATTCATCCCCTGTACAGATCTGGCATCAGACGCAGCATCTGTTGTGAACATTCCTTGTGCGCATAATGAATAGACAACATTTAAAAACTTCTAATGCTTCAGGGACACTTGTATCCCACAGACAGTATCCTTTGTTGAAGGAGCAGCAATGCACTACTGGGAGCTAGCTGCACACGTTGGGTGGAACCAATGACAATATAAGAAGCATATACGTGCAGGCTCCAAAGAGCAACTAGTTCCCAGTTGTGCATTGGTGATCCTGAGCCTACCTAGGTTTGCTTTTCAGCAAAGGATATTTAGAGAACAAAGCAAATAAGATAATAGAAGTAAAATAGGAAGTAATTTAAAATGACATACTCTGTCCCTTTAACAATTTTTATTGAGTAATTTATTTTAGGAGGGAAAAAAAACACATCTTCCTATTGAAATGGGGGCGAGACGAATACGTGCAAAGACATACAGGTTTTATATTGAACCTTGTTTGGAGGATATAATTATATTTGCAAAGCTTTCCTCAATGTAACACCAGTTATGCCCATGAAACAGCCACAGAACATCTACTACTTAAAGGGACAGTCTACACCAGAATTTTTATTGTTTGAAAACATAGATAATCCCTTTATTACCCATTCCCCTATATTACATAACCAATACAGTTAATATACTTTTTACCTCTGTGATCACCTTGTATCTAAGCCTCTGCAGACTGTCCCCTTATTTCAGTTCTTTTGACAGACTTGCATTTTAGCCAATTAGTGCTGACTCCTAGGTAACTCCACGGTCGTGAGCACAATGTTTTATATATATATATATATATGGCACACATGAACTAACACCCTCTAGTTGTGAAAAATGGCAAAATGCATTCGGATAAGAGGTGGCCTTTAAGGGCTTCGAAATTAGCATATGAGCCTACCTAGGTTTAGCTTTCAACTCAAAATACCAAGAGAACAAAGCAAAATTGATAACAGAAAATTGAAAAGTTGTTAAAAATTGCATTCCTTGGCATCTATTTATCAAGCCGTCAACCGCAAATACGCTGGAATTCTGCAGCGTCTTTGTGGCGAGCCTGATTCGCCTTAGTTATCAAACCCTACAAACCGGCAAAAGTAGAATTTGTTGACGTAACATATGATCCGCCGGACTCAGTCCAACACAGATCGATGCTTATATCACTACAGATGTTCCCGAACGCAGGCTCGGCACAATCTGACTACTTTTGTAAGTTATCAAATATCTACCAGGTACGCTTGGTACTATACTGGCCCAGCGTACCTGGTTTTCAATTCGCCTCCCTGGAGGCTGCAGATGCCATAGGAATCAATGGGAGTCGGAAAGCAGCGAAAGCTTATGCCCGATATCCCATTGATTCCTATGGGAATGTTTACACCTAACACCCTAACATGCACCCCGAGTCTAAACACCCCTAATTTGCCCCCCCACACCGCCGCCACCTACTTTATACATATTAACCCCTAATCTGCCGTCCCGACACCGCCACCACCTAAATAAAAGTTATTAACCCCTATCCCGCCGCTCCCGGACCCCGCCGCAACTAAATAAACTTATTAACCCCTAAACTGCCACACCCAGAGCCTACCGCCACCTACATTATACTTATTAACCCCTAATATTCCGCCCCCTACACCGCCACCACCTACATTATATTTATTAACCCCTAATCAGCCCCCCTACACCGCCGCCACCTACCTACTTTTATTAACCCCTAATCTGCCGCCCCCAACGTCGGGAGCGGCGGTATAGGGGTAAAACAGTATAGTATAGTGGCGGTGTTTAGTGACAGGGTACCAAGAAAGCTGTAAAAAAGCCAAAGAGCAGCGAGATCGATGACTGTTAGTTAACAACAGTCCGCTGCTCATCGCACCATACTTGGTGCGCGGCATTTTGACAGTTTTTTGATAATTTTGGAGAACGTATTCAGGTCAGCAGCAGCGATGTTAGGCGATCTTAGGCGAGCGTATTGGTGCCGGCGAATGCAAGAAAGTCGACGCTTTGATAAATAGATGCCCTTATCTGAATCATGAAAGTTTATTTTTGACTAAACCATCCCTTTAAAAGTGATTTGTCAAGTTAAAGTATGTGATATTTATACTGAATTTAGCGCAGCCTAGCAGCTAAATATGCAACTGCTATACGTACATTACATTGAGGCATCTTGTAATGAATTGGAATACAGTAATGATGTTGACATTTTAAGGGTCTTTATAACTCAAGAAAAATTTGTTGAGAAAGTTTGCAATAAACTTAGCTGTTAAAAATCTTAGCCCAAATATCAGGTGTGGCACAGAAGTACACAATGGTCTGATCTTAAAGAATTCTAAACTTCTGATTGGTGCATGCTAGCGTGGATATCGTGTGTGACCACCAATCAGAACCTGTGATTTGCCAGTGTATAAGTATGCAGCATTATATAATTGCCCCTGTCTCTTAATTGCCCCTGTCTCTGTTTTTGGATGGTTGGAAATTTATAAAGGAATTCTCAATTTTATACAAATGTAATATTTTTTTTCTAGCTGTATATATTTGCTTTCTCTGTGGTGTGTATGTTTATGGAGAACTGAACACCTTCAGTTTGCACAAATAGCTAATATTCAGAATACTTTACCCCACAAAATCTGTCTCCCACACATTATTTGTGCTGCAGTTTGGGCTGTATCATTGTCTAAAATCCTCATTTGGCTACATAGGAAATGTTAGGTTTTCTTCAGCTATGTGTATTGGTTTAGTGCTGATAAGATACCCATCACTACCAGCACACTGAACAGGCACAATTAATTTACTCAGCGTATTGACGCATGCTCTGCAAGTCATGGGAACAATAAAAGCTAACTATAAAATAGTGATGACCTTTACAAGAAGCATTTTGATGAAAACATATTTCAAAAGTGATTGAACTTGATAAAGAGGTGAATCCTAGTAATGTGTTGTCTTATAGTTTGCCCTAATTACATTTTTGGATCTCCAGTTTTATGCAAGTATCTTTGTTTTTATGAATCATTTTTACTATTGTAACATTGCTTACACTTATTATAGGCCAGATTACCAGTGGCGCGCTGACAGTTACACGCAAGCAAAAATGTTTTTAGCGCAAAGTAAACACGATCATCGATTCAGAGCATTTGAAGTTAACGTGCTTCGGGATAGCGTGTCGCCAGACCTCTGGTTAACTGTTTTGGGAAACAAAACAGTGTCACAAAACAACTAAAAAAAAACATAACAAAGTACAGTTTACACTCATAATAACACCATCTAATAAAAATTATTTAAAAATATTGCACAAAAAAAGTTATAAGTGCTCAAAGATATGAGGTCTGAGGTGCTAGAAAAAGAAAAAGGCAGACAAAGCATTTAATTGTGAAATATTCATATTTTCATGTCAGGTAAGCGCACTTGAGAAGATGCGATCGGGTTTTTTCTCCACTTTTTCTGCTCCATTGGCTTCTATGGAGAATACATTAAATTATGCAATATCCTAATGTGACTTTTTGCGCACATTGGATTAGCACTCATGCGAGAACAGTTTACTTACAACTTGTAATACGAGAGCTACCCGACGCACACAAACCGCTGCACTTTTAATCTGGCCCTATATATTTTAATAAATATATCGTATTTCTATTGAACAATATTGTTGGAGCGCTGCATATTTTTTTATTTTATTTTTTGTTATTCACTCCTATTTAGGATTTTTTTGCTTTGAAGACTCTCAGTTTTAATGATTAAATACTGTCCTTTATGTCGCCAGGCACAACTGGAATAAAAAGCAAGGGAATTCCCAATTAATCTGACCTTGTATACAGCTTCAGCACGCAATGCTTCTATGTAAATTGTTCCACAGCATTATAATACAGACCCATGCTTTAATGATACTCGTCTACAGCAAAATGTTATAAATCTTTATTATTATTATACAGATATACAGCATCCATAAATATTGTAGCAGAATTATTTCACTACACTATTTGCCTGTGGTAGATAGATTATAGATAAATAAATAGATAGATAGAGATAGATACAGATAGATAGACAGACAGAAAGATAGATAGACTACAGAAAAACAGAGAGACAGATAGATAAACAGATACATAGATAGATTATAGATCAATTGATAGATAGATAGATAAATAGATAGATAGATAAATAGACAGACAGAAAAACAGAGATAGACATTTAGATAGATAGACAGACAGGCAGATAGATATATAGATAGATAGATGATAGATAGATAGATAGATAGATAGAAAAACAGAGAGACAGATAGATAGATAGATAGATAGATAGATAGATAGACACAGAAAACCAGAGATAGACAGTAAGATAGATAGGCAGATAGACAGATAGATAGATTCCATTATCAAATTGTGCACATTTTATATGCACACTTTCTCCTGTAGCAGATTCTACTGAGTAGGTGAAAGAGTTCACAGTAAATATGCATATGAGTCTGTGATTGGCTGATGGCTATAACATGAGACAGAGGACAGGGAAAGGGAAGGAAACTTTAAAATTACTGTTAATTTGAAATTAATTTATAATGATTATTTCATTGTCTTTAAATGCACAGGCATTTCAAGAATATACCTACTATTATACATGAAAACCCAACATAGGAAATCTTTAAAAAAAAAAAAAAAAAATCAATGTTGATATATTATGTGGTCGCAACACAAGACTAAAATAAGGAGAATTATTTAAAAACCCTGAGCCAGCAATTAAGTGTTGCAATTATATAGTAATGTTTGGCTTGGAAATTTCAGATTATAAAAGTAAAAACCCACAACCTAAACACAATATGCAAGCTTAATAAATAATGCAGGTTGTAATTTTCATTTTAACAGGCCCTTAGGGGAAGCGAGAGCGTCCAAAAAAACTGCACTTAAAAGAGGGATTAATTTCCACAAATATAAATATTAAGTGAATTGGCCTAACCGCTACTATAGTAAGTTTAAAAAGGATTCATTTTCTATCTCTTTAATCAGCTAATTGTGATTGACCCATGTGATGTTTTTATTGAAAGCAACTTGATGACTTCTAAAATCTGATTATAGAAATAAAAATCTATAGTAGGGCTCAGTGGTGGGCACACGTGATGAGGTGTGGCACAAAAAACATGCAGTGCCCATCCTGATTCACCAACCAACATGGTGCCTTTTCTGAGTCCTGCAAGATCCAAAATAAATAATGTTTAGCTGTATCCCAGAAGAGCTCAAAGCAAAAAATATTGATCAGATTACAGGGCCCAGTTTAATACCAGCAGGTCACAAACACACAACGCCCAGCACGACCACGTCACATAGTGCCCAGTCTGATCTAATTACATAGTGCCCAGTCTAATACCAGCAGGTCATAAACACACAGTGCCCAGCACGACAACTTCACATAGTGCCCAGTCTGATCTAATTACATAGTGCCCAGTCTAATACCAGCAGGTCATAAACACACAGTGCCCAGCACGACCACTTCACATAGTGCCCAGTCTGATCTAATCATACAGTGCCCTGTCTATTATCAGAATGTCATAAACACACAGTGCCTAGCCAAACACTTCACATTGTGCCCAGTCTGATCTAATTATACAGTGCCCAGTCTAATACCAGCATGTCTTAACACACAGTGCCCAGCCTGACTATTTAACATAGTGCTCAGTCTACTATAATCATACAATGCCCTGTCTAATATCAGTATGTCCTAAACACACAGTGCCCAGCCAAACACTTCACATAGTGCCAAGTCTGATCTAATCATACAGTACCCAGTCTAATACCAGCAAGTCCTAAACACACAGTGCCCAGCCTGACTTTTTAACATAGTGCTCAGTCTGATCTAATAATACAGTGCCCATTCTAATACCAGCAGGTTGTAAACACATAGTGCCCAGCCAAAAACTTCCAATAGTGCTCAGTCTGATCTACAGTGCCCATTCTAATGCCAGCAGGTTGTAAATACATAGTGCCCATCCAAACCCAGTGTGATCTAATCATACAGTACCCAGTCTAATACCAGCAAATCCTAAACCCACAGTGCCCAGCCTGACTTTTTAACATAGTGCCCAGTCTGATCTAATCATACAGTGCCCAGTCTAATACCAGCAGGTTGTAAACACACAGTACCCAGCCTGACCACTTCACATTGCTCAGTCTGATCTTACCATACAGTGCCCAGTCTACTAGTGGGTCTTAAACACACAGCACCTAGCCAAACACTTTACATAGTGCTCAATCTGATCTAATTAATCAGTGCCCTGTCTAATACCAGCAGGTCATAAACCCACAGTGCCCAGCCAAACACTTCACATAGTGCCCCGTCTGATCTAATCATATAGTACCCAGCCAAAAACTTTACATAGTGCTAAATCTGATCTAATTATACAGTGCCCTGTCTAATACCAGCATGTCATAAACCCACAGTGCCCAGCCAAACACTTCACATAGTGCCCAGTCTGATCTAATCATACAGTGCCCATTCTAATACCAACTGGTTGTAAACACATAGTGCCCAGCCAAACACTTCACATAGTGCTCAGTCTGATCTCATGATGCAGTTCCCTGTCTAGTACCAACATGTCCTAAACACACAGAGCCCAGCGTGACCACTTCACATAGTGCCCAGTCTTATCTAATCATACAGTGCCCATTCTAATACCAGCATATCATAAACACACAGTGCCCAGCCAAACACTTAACATAGTGCTCAGTCTGATCTAATCATACAGTGCCCAGTCTAATACCAGCAGGTCTTAAACACACAGTGCCCAGCGTGACCATTTCACATAGTGCCCAGTCTGATCTAATCATACAGTGCCCAGTCTAATACTAGCAGGTAGTAAACACAAAGTAGCCAGCCAAACACTTAATATAGTGCTCAGTCTGATCTAATCATACAGTGCCCAGTATAATACCAGCAGGTCATAAACACACAGTGCCCAGCACGACCACTTAACATAGTGCTCAGTCTGATCTAATCATACAGTGCCCAGTCTAATACCAGCAGGTAGTAAACACACAGTCCCCAGCCAAACACTTCACATAGTGTTCAGTCTGATCTAATCATACAGTGCCCAGTCTAATACCAGCATATCATAAACACACAGTGCCCAGTCTAATACCAGCAGGCAGGGCCGCCACTAGGAATTTTGGGGCCCCTGACTTAACCATTGATCAGGGCCCCCCCCCCCCCCCTTTGACATGTGCAATTTTTGACCAAGTGACTAAAACGTATATGCACTTTATTCTTAAGTGCCTATTTAAACTGTTGTAAAGGTAGTAACATACAAACACACAGACACACTCATACACTGAAACACACACACACACTCACACATAAGGATTCACATATAGACACTCTAGCAGACACGCAAAGAAACACACTCAGACACAGACACCCAAACAGACACTCAGCACTTGTTTACATTGACCTGACAAGTAATGAGGTAGACTAAAGATTTTTAAAAAAAGGAGATTTAGAAAACAAAATATGGAGTTCTGATTATCTTTTTGTAAAAGAAGATGCAAACTAAATGATGACAACAGCATGCAGTGGCTGAAAGGAAGGGCCCTGAACTGCCTAAACAATAATTTAAAGGTTCAATGATGGATTGGTGACTTCCGGAAAGGTCTCATTAGTCTCAAAGTCTGTAGAAAGATGTGAATAATCAGTAGTAAGGCCAAATGTCCTAAAAAGGAACAGACAATGGGCACATACACACACACACAATCTCAAACTTGCACATACACCCAAGGAAACACCGACAGAGACAGCCTCAGAAAACACAAAAAGCCATACACACACACACAGACACTCACAGAAAACACACAAAGACATACACACACAGAGAGACAACCACATAAAACACAGAAAGACATACATACACCCTCACTGAGACATCCACAGAAAACACACAAAGACATACACACATCCTCACAGAGACACCCACAGAAAACACAGACCCTCACAGAGACATCCACAGAAAACACAGGCACACATACACACACACCCTCACAGAGACATCCACAGAAAACACAGACATACACACCCACCCACCCTCACAGAGGCATCCAGAGAAAATACACAAAGACAAACATACACACACCCTCACAGAGACACCCATAGAAAAAGCTCAAAGACATATGCACACACCCTCACAGACATCCAAAGAAAATGCACAAAGACATACACACCCACCCTCACAGAGAGACCCACAGAAAAAAAAATACATACACACTTATTGAGACACAAACCAAAGCACAAAGACATAAACACAGACACCCAGAGAAACACTCACAGGAGGAAACATTTATGCATCTTGCATCCCCTAAATCAACATTGTGTGACATGCATGGTAAAAAAAAATGCAGAAATTAAGAGATCACTTTTTTAAAGAATCATATTTGTAAATGTGCAAACAAAAATAATTCTGTAAATTCAAAATTGTACATTAATGATCTGGGTAGATGGCTAGATGAAGAAACATACTTTTAAAAGGTTGACATATGTTTGTTTGTTTTTTCCCCATTTTTCCCAACCAAGAGCACCACTTCAAACATAGTGTACAAATGTTCCCATCTGTCAGCTGTACTTATGGATTTTGAAAATGCTGTACTCTATATGGTCTTGGTGGAACCATAAGCTGTGGTACTCATACCATTAGATCTGGTTAAATGCAGGATTTAGGCTTGCTGGTATGTATTTCAAAATTAAGTCAGCTGTAGTGTAAAATGAACAGTTGTAAGTTAACCTGTCTCATTTCAAACACTGAGCAATCTTAGTCTGAGAGTATAATATTTTATGCAGATGTAAAAATCTTAGATAAAATGCCTCCTTGCATCTGGAAAGTCCTTGCATAAAGGGGCAGTAAACTGGAATGTAATATATATATATATATATATATATATATATATATATATATATATATATATAAATACAATGCATATCTGATAAAAGGGCACCTACCATTTGTGTATTGAAGAGGAAACATTTCTGCATGGTTTTAAATATAGAATTTCTACAGCATTGTCAAATAATCATAAACACACTGCTGCTAAAAAAAATGTGTTTTTATGGACCCTTGGCCTTACCATACAACTACTACCACACTGAAGTTACAATCCGAAATTGCATAAAGAAATAAAAAACATTTGCTAAATAAGTTTTACCTCCTCTGCAAATGAAAGTGATCTGCCGCCTGACTCAGGCACACACTGTACAAACAAAGTGTCAAGTCTGTCTTACACTGTGCATAGTGGTTTAGTGCACACTCAGAAATCTTCTCAAATGCTAATACTTTACGCCTTGTAATAACATTTCCCATGCTCAATTAGTACTCTGCTGTAGTACCCACTGGTGGTTGCCAAAATTAAAAAAATTTTTTTAGTTCTTGCCTCATGGGGCCCCCCTGGCCCATTGGGCCCCTGACAGGAGTCACCCCTGTCACCCCCTGATGGCGGCCCTGCCAGCAGGTAGTAAACACACAGTGCCCAGCGTGACCACTTAACATAGTGCTCAGTCTGATCTAATCATACAGTGCCCAGTCTAATACGTGCGCATCATAAACACACAGTGCCCAGTCTAATACCAGCAGGTAGTAAACACACAGTGCCCAGCGTGACCACTTAAAATAGTGCTCAGTCTGATCTAATCATACAGTGCCCAGTCTATTACCAGCATGCTCTAAACACACAGTTCCCAGCCTGAACACTTAAAATAGTGCTCAGTCTGATCTAATCATACAGTGCCCAGTCTGACCACTTCACATAGTGCTCAGTCTGATCTAATCATACAGTGCCCAGTCTAATACCAGCATGTCTTAAACACACAGTGCCCAGCACGACCACGTCACATAGTGCCCAGTCTGATCTAATCATACAGTGCCCAGTCTAATACCAGCATGTCTTAAACACACAGTGACCAGCGTGACCACTACACATAGTGCCCAGTCTGATATTATCATACAGTGCCCAGTCTAATACCAGCATGTCTTAAACACACAGCGCCCAGCACAACCACCTCACATAGTGCCCAGTCTGATCTAATCATACAGTGCCCAGTCTAATACCAGCATGTCTTAAACACACAGTGCCCAGCGTGACCACTACACATAGTGCCCAGTCTGATATTATCATACAGTGCCCAGTCTAATACCAGCATGTCTTAAACACACAGCGCCCAGCACAACCACCTCACATAGTGCCCAGTCTGATCTAATCATACAGTGCCCAGTCTAATACCAGCATGTCTTAAACACACAGTGCCCAGCGTGACCACTACACATAGTGCCCAGTCTGATATTATCATACAGTGCCCAGTCTAATACCAGCATGTCCTAAACACACAGTGCTCAGCTGACCTCTTCAGTGCCCAATCTAATACTACTAGGTCCTAAACCCACAGTGCTCAGCTGACCTCTTCAGTGCCCAATCTAATACCACTAGGTCCTAAACACACAGTGCTCCGCTAACCTCTTCAGTGCCCAATCTACAACCACTAGGTCCTAAACACACAGTGCTGAACTGACCACTTCACATAGCACAAAGTCTAATCTCAATAGTTTCTGGTCTAATACAAGCTTGTCCTAAACACACAATGCCCAGTCTGATCTCATCATGCAGTGCTCAGTCTAATACCAGCAAGCCCTAAACACTCAGTGCAAGTCCCTCAAAACTTCACATAGCAAAAGACTCATCTCAATATGTCCCAAAACACATAGTCCCACTTGGCTAATCACACAGTGCCCAGTATGTCCCAGAAGGTCCAAAAACACATCATGCCCAGTCTGACCTAATTTCACAGAGCCCAGCCTGACTGAACTAACCATATAGTGACCAGCATGATTTCATCACACAGTGCCCAGGCATAATTGCAGCATGCCTAAAACACACGCTGACAAGTGGATTCCAGAAGGACCAAAGAAATAAAAATACCAAGTCAGACCCCTCCCTAAAGTGCCCAGTCTAATGCCAGTGAGTCTCAAAACCCATAATGCCCAGTCCGACCTTTTACACAGTTTTTTCCCCAGAAGGTCTAGAATTATATAACACACCCAATATGACCCTTGGGGAAGTCTCCCTAAGAGTGAATGCTGGAAACCAGATGTGGACCCGTAGACCAATGTGCCTAGACCACTGGTTTTCAAACCTGCCCTCAGGCCTCCACAACAGGCCAGGTTTTCAAGCTTACCTAGCATAAGAGCAGGTAAAATAACCATGTTTACTAATCAGCTGATTATTTCACCTGTGCTCTAGTTCAGATATCCTCAAAATGTGGCCGGTTAGGGAGGTCTGAGAACAGGTTTGTAAACCAGATGCCTAGAGGGATGTGCTGCATCTTCACTGAAGAGGTCCACACTAGGATTTGTTATGTCTCTTGTTCAGAGAGGGATTGTCTGGTATCAGGGCTGGACTGTACTGTTTAGTCAGCATGAAACTGATATACTACAGGAACGTTCTTTGTGAAAGGCACATACTGGGCAAACTTACGGCGAGATTACGAGTTTTGCGTTAGGAGCTATGCGGTTTATTCTCACTGCTCATTTACCTGCAGCGCTGGTATTACGGGTTTTCAGAAATCCAGCGTTAAAAGACAAGAAGTGAGCGTAGAGCAAAATTTAGCTCCATATCTCACTTCAATACCAGCGCTGCTTAAGTCAATGGTGAGCTGGTCGTACGTGCTTGTGCACGATTTCCCCATAGACATCAATGGGGAGAGCCGGCTGAGAAAAAGTTTAACACCTGCAAAAAAGCAGCGTAAAACTCAGTAACACAGCCCCATTGATTCCTATGGGGAAACACATTTGATGTTTACACCTAACACCCTAACATGAACCCCGAGTCTAAACACCCCTAATCTTACACTTATTAACCCCTAATCTTCCGCCCCCGACATCGCCAACACCTGCATTATATTTATTAACCCCTAATCTGCTGCTCTGGACACCGCCGCCACCTACATTATACTTATTAACCCCTAATCTGCTGCCCCCAACATTGCCGCCACCTACATTATACTTATGAACCCCTAATCTGCTGCCCCTAACATCGCTGACACCTAAATTATATTTATTAACCCCTAATCTGCCGCCCCCAACGTCGCCACTATATTAAATTTATTAACCCCTAAACCTAAGTCTAACCCTAACACCCCCTAACTTAAATATAATTTAAATAAATCTAAATAAAATTACTATCATTAACTACATTATTCCCATTTAAAACTAAATACTTACCTATAAAATAAACCCTAAGCTAGTTACAATATAACTAATAGTTACATTGTAGCTAGCTTAGGGGTTATTTTTATTTTACAGGCAAGTTTGTATTTATTTTAACTAGGTATAATAGTTACTAAATAGTTAACTATCTAATAACTACCTAGCTAAAATAAATACAAATTTACCTGTAAAATAAAACCTAACCTAAGTTACAATAACACCTAACACTATGCTATAATTAAATCAATTCCCTACATTAAATACAATTAAATAAATTAAATTAAATTAGCAAAATCACAAAAAAAAACACTAAATTACAGAAAATAAAAAACTAATTAAAGATCTTTAAACTAATTACACCTAATCTAATAGCCTTATCAAAATAAAAAAGCCCCCAAAAATAAAAAAAAAACCTTAGCCTAAACTAAACTACCAATAGCCCTTAAAAGGGCCTTTTGCGGGGCATTGCCCCAAAGAAATCAGCTCTTTTTCCTGTAAAAAAAAACCTAAGCTCCCCATTGCCCTGAAAAGGGCATTTGTATGGGCATTGCCCTCAAAAGGGCATTTAGCTCTATTGCGACACAAAGTCCCTAATCTAAAAAATAAACCCACCCAATACACCCTTAAAAAAATCCTAACACTAACCCCTGAAGATTCACTTACCGGGAGAAGTCTTCATCCAAGCGGCAAGATGTCCTCAACGAAGCCGGCAGAAGTGGTCCTCCAGACGGGCAGAAGTGGTCCTCCAGACGGGCAGAAGTGGTCCTCCAGATGGGCAGAAGTCTTCATCCAGATGGCATCTTCTATCTTCATCCTTCCGGCGTGGAGCGGGTCCATTTTCAAGACATCCGACGCAGAGCATCCTCTTCTTCCGACGGCTTCTTCGTAATGAATATCACTTTAAGTGATGTCATCTAAGATGGCGTCCCTTAGATTCCTTTTGGCTGATAGAATTCTATCAGCCAATCGGAATTAAGGTAGAAAAAAATGCTGTTCCAATCAGCCAATAGAATGCAAGCTCAATCCTATTGGCTGATTGGATCAGATTTGGATTTTTTCTACCTTTATTCCGATTGGCTGATAGAATTCTATCAGCCAATCGGAATCTAAGGGACGCCATCTTGGATGACGTCACTTAAAGTGATATTCATTATGAAGAAGACATCGGAAGAAGAGGATGCTCCGCGTTGGATGTCTTGAAGATGGACCCGCACCGCTCCGGAAGGATGAAGATAGAAGATGCCGTCTGGATGAAGACTTCTGCCCGTCTGGAGGGCAACTTCTGCCGGCTTCGTTGAGGACATCTTGCCTCTTGGATAAAGACTTCTCCCGGGAAGTGAATCTTCAGGGGTTAGTGTTAGGATTTTTTTAAGGGTGTATTGGGTGGGTTTATTTTTTAGATTATGGACTTTGGGCCGCAATAGAGCTAAATGCCCTTTTAAGGGCAATGCCCATACAAATGCCCTTTTCAGGGCAATGGGGAGCTCAGGTTTTTTTAGTTAGTATTTTATTTGGGTGGTTGGTTGTGTGGGTGGTGGGTTTTACTGTTGCGGGGGGTGTTTGTATTTTTTTTTACAGGAAAAAGAGCTGACTTCTTTAGGGAAATGCCCCGTGAAAGGCCCTTTTAAGGGCTATTGGTAGTTTAGTTTAGGCTAGTTTTTTTTTATTTTGATAGGGCTATTAGATTAGGTGTAATTAGTTTAAAGATCTGTAATTAGTTTTTTATTTTCTGTAATTTAGTGTTGTTGTTTTTTTGTGATTTAGCTATTTTAATTTAATTTATTTAATTGTTTTTAATGTAGGGAATTTATTTAATTATAGTGTAGTGTTAGGTGTTATTGTAACTTAGGTTAGGTTTTATTTTACAGGTAAATTTGTATTTATTTTAGCTAGGTAGTTATTAAATAGTTAATAACTATTTAGTAACTATTCTGCCTAGTTAAAATAAATACAAACTTGCCTGTAAAATAAAAATAAACCCTAAGTTAGCTACAATGTAACTATTAGTTATATTGTAGCTAGCTTAGGGTTTATTTTATAGGTATTTGTTTTAAATAGGAATAATGTAGTTAATGATAGTAATTTTATTTAGATTGATTTAAATTATATTTAAGTTAGGGGGTGTTAGGGTTAGACTTAGGTTTAGGGGTTAATAAATTTAATATAGTGGCGCGACGTTGGGGACGAAAGATTAGGGGTTAATAAATGTAGGTAGGTGGCGGCGATGTTGACGGAAGCAGATTAGGGGTTAATAAATATAATGTAGGAGGCGGTGATGTCCGGAGCGGAAGATTAGGGGTTAATAAATATAATGTAGGTGGCAGTGATGTCCGGAGAGGAAGATTAGGGGTTAATAAGTATAATGTAGGTGGCGGCGATGTTAGAGACGGCAGATTAGGGGTTAATAATATTTAACTAGTGTTTGCGAGGCGGGAGTGTGGCAGTTTAGGGGTTAATATGTTTATTCTAGTGGCGGCGATGTCGGGAGCGGCAGATTAGGGGTTAATAAATTTATTTTAGTGTTTGTGATGCGGGAGGGCCTCGGTTTAGGGGTTAATAGGTAGTTTATGGTTGTTAGAGTACTTTTGAGCACTTTAGTTATGAGTTTTATGCTACAGCGTTGTAGTGTAAAACTCATAACTACTGACTTTTAAATGTGTTAGGACTCTTGACGGGGTAGGCTGTACCGCTCACTTTTTGGCCTCCCAGGACAACTCATAATACCGGCGCTATGGAAGTCCCATAGAAAAAAGACTTTACAAAGTTTACGTAAGTCGGTTTGCGGTAAGGCCAAAAAAGTGTGCTGTGCCCCTAAACCTGCAAGACTCGTAATGCCAGCGGTAGTGAAAAAGCAGCGTTAGGACCAGTTAACGCTGCTTTTTCAGCTTACCGCACAACTCGTAATCTAGCCGATAGGCTGCTCCTGGGGTAGTAACTAGCCATAGAACAAGCTATTACATTATTGTTTGTTCCCAGGTTGAAAGCTTCTCTCTTTTTGTTTACACCCAAATTGATGCCAGAAGAACAAAAAATGTCCAGTGTAATCTTAGAAGAAACCAAAATGCACAGTGCCCTGTCTAATCTGGGCAGACCCAAAGCATATTGTTTAATCTGACCCCAGGAGGCCCAGGGACACATGGTACTCAACCTAGCTTTAGAAGACCTCAAAATACAAAGTATTCTATTTGATACCAGTAGGGCCAGGACATCATAGTGTTCACAATGAACCCAGCAGGTCCAGAGCACAAATGCCCTGGGATACCCTTGCAAGCCCAGAAACCGATAATAATACCCAGTCTAACCACTGAAATTTCCAAAACACACAGTGCTTAGTCTTCCTTCAACAGACCCTAAAGCCACAGTGTTAGCTATAACCCAAACTGTTCCCCTGATGAAACACCATGTAGTTCTCCAAAGAATATCTCTCACACATACAGCCTCTCTTCCTGCATTTCTCACACAAACCACACAGGCTGTCTCTCCCTGCATTTCTCACACACATACACACATAAACACAAACATACACACACTCACAAACACATACACACATACACACACTCACACACACATACAAAGAAACATCAACATACTCACACACACATACTGTAAACACATACACACATACATACAAACATATACACACTCACACACACATACACACATAAACACACATACAAACACATACACACACAGACAGCATGTGTGTGAGACATGCAGAGGGAGACAGCCTGTGTGTGAGACATTCAGAGAGAGACAGTCTGTGTGTGAGACATGCAGAGATAGACAGCCTGTGTGTGAGACATGCAGAGAGAGAGAGCCTGTGTGTGAGACATGCAGAGAGAGACACAGTCTGTGTGTGTGTGTGTGTGTGTGTGTGTGAGTGAGAGAGAGATGCAGAGAGAGAGAGAGAGAGAGAGAGAGGATGTGTGTGAGACATGCAGAGACATCATGTGTGTGAGACATGCAGAGAGAGACAGCATATGTGTGAGCCATGCAAAGAGAGACAGCCTGTGTGTGAGACATGCAGAGAGAGACAGTTTGTGTGAGAGACATGCAGAGAGAGACATCATATGTGTGAGACATGCAGAGAGAGACAGCATGTGTGTGAGACATGCAGGGAGAGACAGACTGTGTGTGAGACATGC
>NC_069510.1:114365086-114425086 GCF_027579735.1 Bombina bombina | reverse complement strand
AAACTTACGTTTAAAACCTGACAGCTGTTGCAGCGCTTGAAGGCTGAAGGCTTGCCGGAAACAGTAGTTATGAAACTCCATAACTTGTCTGCCTGCTCTGAGACGGCGGACAGAAATCGATTGATTGACACCCTCTGCTAGCTGTCGATTGGCTGCGAATCTGCAGGGGGCAGCATTGCACCAGCAGTTCACAAGAACATTAGATCTACATTGTATCATGTCCGCTCGCATATTCATAAATATACCCCACTGACTATATTCTTCCCGCACCTGATGGGGTGCGTCTGCGCCTGACATCACACAGCCGTACATATCCCTTTCACATCTCATACAAATAAAACATTTTTTATAAAAGTTTTTATTTGCATTAGATGGGAAAGTGGCATACTCGGCTTGAGGCTGTAGCTACAGTCACCATTGCCCCCTCTGTAGCAACGCCTATGGGGGTCTGCATACACATCACTGCAGTAGCTAACAGCACTGATGGCAGTCACCTGGGGGATGTGACTGGAGCTGATTGGCTCCCCCCGGTCAGCCCCAAAGAGGCCGCTATACAGCAGCCTCAAATGGGCACTTAAGGGACAGTATACACTCATTTTCATATAACTGCATGTAATAGACACTACTATAAAGAATAAGATGAACAGATACTGATATAAAAATCCAGTATAAAACTGTTTAAAAAACTTACTTAGAAGCTCTCAGTTTAGCTCTGTTGAAAAGGTAGCTGGAAACCCCACTGCAAGTGGGAAATAAGACCCTCCCCCCTTCCCCCTTCTTTTGCATATGAAAAGACCCTTTACACAAACAGGAGCAAGCTGTAGTTGGTATCTGTTGGTATTCTTCTAAAACTTTTGGGCTTGGTTAGGAGACTGAAAATCAGAGCAATGTTATTTAAAAATAAGCAAAACTAATCATTTAAAAAAAACAAAAAAAACTTGATGGGCTATATAAATAGATCCTCTACGAAACATTTATGCAAAGAAAAAATGATTGTATAATGTCCCTTTAACCACTGTCCACCAGTGGGTGGCACAGCTCTCTCTGGTACATAGCCCAAAGGAACAAGCATGTTGGGCAATGGAGGGCAGCAGACCTGCTCGAGGCTCTCCATTGCACAACTTGTAGCTAGGGGGAAAAATAATATATATATATATTTTTTTTAAGCAAGATTTTGTTGTTGTCCATATGACAGGTGAATCATTGCCTCACCTGCCTCTAGTGATTGCACATCCCTATATTATAAATATAAACTCCCCTTCCACAGACATAAACACACACACACACACATATATACACATACATAAACACACATCCTATACAGAACATGCACAGATAAAGCTATAGATGCACACATACATCTATATAACATATGATCATACATAATATATGATGATATATACACACACAAACATACAATACTCACACACACCTACACTCTCACACACATGCAATACTCTCACACACACACATCTACACTCTCACACACACACATACAATACTCACACACACACATCTACACTCACACACACACATACAATACTCACACACACACACACACGCACATATACACTCTCACACACACACACATCTACACACACACACATACAATACTCACACACACACACACATCTACACTCACACGCACACATACAATACTCACAGACACACACAATACTCAGACACACAAACATATAAAACTCACACACACACACATACAAATACATTACTCACACACACAAACATACAATACTCACACACATCTACACTCACACACACACGCATACAATACTCACACACACACATACAATACTCACACACACAAAAATACAATGCTCACACACACACACACATCTACACTCACACAACCCTATTTTTACAGAGCACCAGACAGAGAGACCTGAGAACAGAAAGGATTTGAGTCCAGAGCACATTAATCATTATATTACACCCTGAGCACTCTGTCTTTCATCTCACCTTCTTGCCTTGTGATTTATGAACAGGTTACCTTGAAATTCATCATTTTAAAGCAATGAGAAGGTGAAGGTGCCTTAGAGAAAAAGACAGATTCCTTCACACATGGAAAAGCCCCTTTCCTTTGCCAGCACAGCCCCCCCATCCCTCTAAACCCCCAGGATTTGTGAACCTCTAATATCAAAAATCCCCAACAAAATATAAAAGCTTAGACTGGGATTGGCATGTGGGCCTGGGGGTTGTTAATTGAAAGCGTATAGATACTAACCCAACTCCTAATTTTCCCCTTTATAAGCTGTTGCAATTGAACCCTAATTCATTTTAACAATAGAAAAGAAACTATGTAGCTTAATTTCAAACGTTCCCAATAAATAAGATCAAAGAAGCTCAGGACTCTAGGTCTCAATTACTAAAGTACTTTACGCTGGATTTATGGCTTGCGTTTTAGCCTGGCTGTGAAAGACCTAACGCTACATATTGGGGGATGGGAAGGAAAGAAAAGGGATAGAGGAACCCTTTTAAATTTTGAAATAACAAAACCAGATCCCGTATCCTTTCCATATTGCACATAAAGAATAGCTGTTTGTGCGAGGGAGCATTGCCTAGTGAAAATGAGAAAAGCATGTGCCAACAACACATGATTTAAAGGGACAGAGTGATTGGATTTCTTTTTAACTTCCTTAAAATGTTTTCCTAATTATCCATGGTACCTGCAAATAGCCCCTTTAACTTTATTTTGTTATTTAAAACCATTGATTTTGTTAATTTGTATCTCCATTTAGACTGACATTTTCAATATGTAAGGGTTATAGAAAAACTATGTAAACAAGAAGGTTTAGAAGAAATTACACTCCCAGTACGGGGTGCCACAGAGAGATAATAAAATGTTCACTTTCCCCAGTTCTTTCGCTCTCTCAGAACAATTCTATAAAAATTGATGGTCAACATGTGTTTTTCTGCTCCAACAATTGCAGTGGCAGCCCTCATAGAATTCTATAAAAATAGGGTTTGTCCCTGCGATTGGCGCAATGTCTCCCATATTAATAATGAGAGCACTCTGTTATGTAAAAGTTCACAATGGAGGACGAAGTATTGAGGGAGACCCTGACGTATGTTTAAACTTTAGTATTACGCCTAATGTAAATAAAATTACGCTATTTTCATTGCACTGTACCTTGAATTCGCTGTTATTTTCTTAGGCATAGGGTTTCCTTTCAGAGTAATGAGTTTTTTGAGAATTTTGATAAAAGCTCTTTTAGGTTGTGAGACAAAACAGTGAGATCTGTTGGCGCGGAAATGTTTAGATAATTACGCTAGGATTTGAGAGACAAATTCATATACGCCATGAAATGTCCATGGAACGCCCATTTTATAAAAAAAAAAAACAAATATGAATTTCTATGTGTTCTTTGCACATCCAGTGTATTTAAATTACGATTTAAACTGTGCATATTAAATGTAGTGTACGCCCTTAGCGAGACACCCGGTTTTCAGGGTAAAAAGTGGCTTTAGATCATTCCACCTGGGAAAATACGAAGGACTGGCGAGCATTCTTATAGACTCTCACCAGCCCAGAGAACTTCTTAAAATCAGGCCCCAAGTATTGGGATAGAGAGATGAGCTAAGGAAGATTTTGTCTAAATATAAGAGAGATAAGCTAATGATATCTGCTCTCCATGAAAGCTCAGCTCATTTGATTAGGTTGTGGTTTAAGTTATGCATCTCCTTCCCTTAAGAAAATGTAGTGTACTCCCCTTAGCGAGACACCCGGTTTTCAAGGTTAAAAGTGGCTTTATATAATTTTACCTGGGAAATAGGTGGACTGGCGAGCATTCTTATAGAATCTCATCAGCCCAGAGAGTTTTTTAGAATCTGGCCCCAAGTATTGGTATAGAGAGATGAGATAAGGAAGATTTTGTGTAACTTTGAGAGAGATAAAGCTAATGATATCTGCTCTCCATGAAAGCTCAGCTCATTTAAATAGGTTATGGTTTTAGTTAGCAAATGGATCTGTTTAATATACAAAAATATACCCAAAGTAGTGATTTCCCATACATGTAAAATTTGTAGCAAGTAATGGTAAACATACTGGGCTAGATTACAAGTGGTGCACTAATGTTTGCGTAACTGAAGACTTTGCGTAAAGAATTAGGGCTAAAAATAAATGTGCACCAAACACAACATAAATACATTAAAATAAACAGCTATTCTCATATATCCACCATATGATACAAATTATTCATATACATATTGATTACAGTTTATTTTTATAAGGGTTAAAAAGTATATGGTTTATTTCACGGTGTTTGAATGGAAAGGGCTATATTGTATGTATATATATATATATATATATATATATGTATATGCATATATGTGTATTTATGTATTTATATATGCATATATTTATGTATATATGTATACTTTGGAGCACATTCAATTTAAATACCTTAAAACATAAAAAAAAACATTTTTAATCAATTTTAATATTTTATGTGTTACACTGTGTGTTTACTGTAAATATTTTACCTTTCAATGTACTTCACCTAGTAGAAAAAGTTCTTGTATATGAAGAACATTGGAATGTAAAATATGCATAACAACCTTCAGGTTGAACGCACTTGGACTTACTAGGTGTCGGTATAGCGAACATTTGATAAGTGTTAGTAAATTATAGTATATGGGGAACAGAAGTTAATGTGGTTGCAGTATCCGAAGTACTGAAACTATTGCGCATTAGGTTTCACTCGCGCGCAAACCATTTACTTTCCTTGCAATACTTGTGCTAACCTGCACGTGTTAAAATTTTACTTCTGGCAGTGTTTTCACTCGAACAAACACGCTAAATAGAGGGCCACTTGTAAGCTGGCCTATTAAGGGGAAACCAATATTACAGTATACTGTCCCTTTATTTAACTTTAATACGGTATAGCAAATATGACTTTTTAAAACAAAAGAAAATGTCTACAAAAAATACAAAGTCGAAGTTCACAAATTGTGTAAAATAAATACTTTATATTTATAGTCTGTTGCATTTTATAAAAGAAAATACAAAAAACATTTGATCTCTTTTTAGTTGACATTTATTTATTCTGTGTGTGCATTTGGATCTGGAGGAATCTAGGAAAGTAATTCATTTAACATATTTGTTGCATTGGTTTTAGGAAGATAAACAAATCGTCGTTTAACTCATTTGCGATGGGTGGCGAACAGGGCAAGGCGCTTACAAGGCGTGCACATGCCTGAAGCACTGCATGACAGGAAACAGTGCTGCCATCTAGTGCACATGCTAATGTATAACACTGTTGCAAAACTGCTGCAATATAGTACTGCAGACACGTGCACACCCCTGAACTTAACTTCCTGCTATTCAACAAAAGATAACAAGTAAACAAAGAAAACTTGATAATAGAAATACATTGGAAAGTTGTTTAAAACTGTAGATATCTGAATCATGAAAGAAAGTGTTTAGGTTTTTATATCCCTTTAAATCTAAAGTTATTTTTTAGCTCTTGAGCGTTAGTCTAGGACACTCTAACATCTGCATGTCACATACTTATTTTTTAGCTCTTGAGCGTTAGTCTAGGACCCTCTAACATCTGCATGTCACATAGATATTTTTTAGCTCTTGAGCGTTAGTCTAGGACACTAACATCTGCATGTCACATAGTTATTGTTTAGCTCTTGAGCGTTAGTCTAGGACACTCTAACATCTGCATGTCACCTATTTATTTTTTAGCTCTTGAGCATTAGTCTAGGACACTCTAACATCTGTATGTCACATAGTTATTTTTTAGCTCTTGAGCGTTAGTCTAGGACACTCTAACATCTGCATGTCACATAGTTATTTTTTAACTCTTGAGCATTAGTCTAGGACACTCTAACATCTGAATGTCACATAGTTATTTTTTAGCTCTTGAGCGTTAGTCTATTACACTCTAACATCTGCATGTCACATATTATTTAGCTCTTGAGTGTTAGTCTTGGACACTCTAACATCTGCATGTCACATAGTTATTTTTTTAGCTCTTGAGCATTAGTCTAGGACACTCTAACATCGGCATGTCACATAGTTATTTTTTAGCTCTTGAGCGTTAGTCTAGGACACTCTAACATCTGCATGTCACATAGTTATTTTTTAGCTCTTGAGCGTTAGTCTAGGACACTCTAACATCTGCATGTCACATACTTATTTTTTAGCTCTTGAGCGTTAGTCTAGGACACTCTAACATCTGCATGTCACATAGTTATTTTTTAGCTCTTGATCGTTAGTCTAGGACACTCTAACATCTGCATGTCACATAGTTATTGTTTAGCTCTTGAGTGTTAGTCTAGGACACACTAACATCTGCATGTCACATAGTTATTTTTTAGCCCTTGAGCGTTAGTCTAGGACACTATAACATCTGCATGTCACATAGTTATTTTTTAGCTCTTGAGCGTTAGTCTATTACACTCTAATATCTGCATGTCACATAGTTATTTTTTAGCTCTTGAGCATTAGTCTAGGACACTCTAACATCTGCATGTCACATAGTTATTTTTTAGCTCTTGAGCGTTAGTCTAGGACACTAACATCTGCATGTCACATAGTTATTTTTTAGCTCTTGAGCGTTAGTCTAGGACACTCTAACATCTGCATGTCACATAGTTATTGTTTAGCTCTTGAGTGTTAGTCTAGGACACTCTAACATCTGCATGTCACATAGTTATTTTTTAGCTCTTGAGCGTTACTCTAGGACATTCTAACATCTGCATTTCACATAGGTATTTTTTAGCTTTGGAGCGTTAGTCTAGGACACTCTAACATCTGCATGTCACATAGTTATTGTTTAGCTCTTGAGCGTTAGTCTAGGACACTCTAACATCTGCATGTCACATCATTATTTTTTAGCTCTTGAGCATTAGTCTATTACACTCTAATATCTGCATGTCATATAGTTATTTTTTAGCTCTTGAGCGTTAGTCTAAGACACTCTAACATCTGCATGTCACATAGTTATTGTTTAGCACTTGAGTGTTAGTCTAGGACACTCTAACATCTGCATGTCACATAGTTATTGTTTAGCTCTTGAGCGTTAGTCTAGGACACTCTAACATCTGCATGTCACATAGTTATTTTTTAGCTCTTGAGCGTTAGTCTAGGACACTAACATCTGCATGTCACATAGTTATTTTTTAGCTCTTGAGCGTTAGTCTAGGACACTCTAACATCTGCATGTCACATAGTTATTGTTTAGCTCTTGAGTGTTAGTCTAGGACACTCTAACATCTGCATGTCACATAGTTATTTTTTAGCTCTTGAGCGTTACTCTAGGACATTCTAATATCTGCATGTCACATAGGTATTTTTTAGCTTTGGAGCGTTAGTCTAGGACATTCTAACATCTGCATGTCACATAGTTATTGTTTAGCTCTTGAGCGTTAGTCTAGGACACTCTAACATCTGCATGTCACATAGTTATTTTTTAGCTCTTGAGCGTTAGTCTAGGACTCTAACATCTGCATGTCACATAGTTATTTTTTAACTCTTGATCGTTAGTCTAGGACTCTAACATCTGCATGTCACATAGTTATTGTTTAGCTCTTGAGTGTTAGTCTAGGACACTCTAACATCTGCATGTCACATAGGTATTTTTTAGCTCTTGAGCGTTAGTCTAGGACACTCTAACATCTACATGTCACATAGTTATTTTTTAGCTCTTGAGCGTTAGTCTAGGACTCTAACATCTGCATGTCACATGGTTATTTTTTAGCTCTTGATCGTTAGTCTAGGACACTCTAACTTCTGCATGTCACATAGTTATTTTTTAGCTCTTGATCGTTAGTCTAGGACACTAACATCTGCATGTCACATAGTTATTTTTTAGCTCTTGAGTGTTAGTCTAGGACACTAACATCTGCATGTCACATAGTTATTTTTTAGCTCTTGAGCGTTAGTCTAGGACACTCTAACATCTGCATGTCACATAGTTATTTTTTTAGCTCTTGATCTTTAGTCTAGGACACTCTAACATCTGTATGTCACATAGTTATTGTTTAGCTCTTGAGCGTTAGTCTAGGACACACTAACATCTAAATGTCACATAGTTATTTTTTAGCTCTTGAGCGTTAGTCTAGGACACTCTAACATCTGATTGTCACATAGTAATTTTTTAGCTCTTGAGCATTAGTCTAGGACACTCTAACATCTGCATGTCACATAGTTAATTGTTTAGCTCTTGAGCGTTAGTCTAGGACACACTAACATCTGCATGTCACATAGTTATTTTTTAACTCTTGAGCGTTAGTCTAGGACACTCTAACATCTGCATGTCACATAGTTATTTTTTAGCTCTTGAGCGTTAGTCTAGGACACTAACATCTGCATGTCACATAGTTATTTTTTAGCTCTTGAGCTTTAGTCTAGGACTCTAACATCTGCATGTCACATAGTTATTTTTTAGCTCTTGAGCTTTAGTCTAGGACTCTAACATCTGCATGTCACATAGTTATTTTTCAGCTCTTGAGCGTTAGTCTAGGACTCTAACATCTGCATGTCACATAGTTATTTTTTAGCTCTTGAATGTTAGTCTAGGACACTCTAACATCTACATGTCACATAGTTATTTTTTAGCTCTTGAGCGTTAGTCTAGGACACTCTAACTTCTGCATGTCACATAGTTATTTTTTAGCTCTTGGTCGTTAGTCTAGGGCACTAACATCTGCATGTCACATAGTTATTTTTTAGCTCTTGAGCGTTAGTCTAGGACACTAACATCTGCATGTCACATAGTTATTTTTTAGCTCTTGAGCGTTAGTCTAGGACACTCTAACATCTGCATGTTACATAGTTATTTTTTAGCTCTTGAACGTTAGTCTAGGACACTCTAACATCTGCATGTCACATAGTTATTATTTAGCTCTTGATCGTTAGTCTAGGACACTCTAACATCTGCATGTCACATAGTTATTGTTTAGCTCTTGAGCATTAGTCTAGGACACACTAACATCTAAATGTCACATAGTTATTTTTTAGCTCTTGAGCATTAGTCTAGGACACTCTAACATCTGAATGTCACATAGTTATTTTTGAGCTCTTGAGCATTAGTCTAGGACACTCTAACATCTGCATTTCACATAGTTATTGTTTAGCTCTTGAGCGTTAGTCTAGGACACACTAACATCTGCATGTCACATAGTTATTTTTTAACTCTTGAGCGTTAGTCTAGGACACTCTAACATCTGCATGTCACATAGTTATTTTTTAGCTCTTGAGCGTTAGTCTAGGGCACTCTAACATCTGCATGTCACATAGTTATTTTTTAGCTCTTGAGCGTTAGTCTATTACACTCTAACATCTGCATGTCACATAGTTATTTTTTAGCTCTTGAGCGTTAGTCTAGGACACTCTAACATCTGCATGTCAAATAGTTATTTTTTGCTCTTGAGCATTAGTCTAGGACTCTAACATCTGCATGTCACATAGTTATTTTTTAGCTCTTGAGCGTTAGTCTAGGACACTAACATCTGCATGTCCCATAGTTATTTTTTAGCTTTGGAGCGTTAGTCTAGGACACTAACATCTGCATGTCACATAGTTATTTTTTAGCTCTTGATCGTTAGTCTAGAACACTAACATCTGCATGTCACATAGTTATTTTTTAGCTCTTGAGCGTTAGTCTAGGACACTCTAACATCTGCATGTCACATAGTTATTTTTTAGCTCTTGATCTTTAGTCTAGGACACTCTAACATCTGTATGTCACATAGTTATTGTTTAGCTCTTGAGCGTTAGTCTAGGACACACTAACATCTAAATGTCACATAGTTATTTTTTAGCTCTTGAGCGTTAGTCTAGGACACTCTAACATCTGAATGTCACATAGTTATTTTTTAGCTCTTGAGCATTAGTCTAGGACACTCTAACATCTGCATGTCACATAGTTAATTGTTTAGCTCTTGAGCGTTAGTCTAGGACACACTAACATCTGCATGTCACATAGTTATTTTTTAACTCTTGAGCGTTAGTCTAGGACACTCTAACATCTGCATGTCACATAGTTACTTTTTAGCTCTTGAGCGTTAGTCTAGGACACTAACATCTGCATGTCACATAGTTATTTTTTAGCTCTTGAGCTTTAGTCTAGGACTCTAACATCTGCATGTCACATAGTTATTTTTTAGCTCTTGAGCTTTAGTCTAGGACTCTAACATCTGCATGTCACATAGTTATTTTTCAGCTCTTGAGCGTTAGTCTAGGACTCTAACATCTGCATGTCACATAGTTATTTTTTAACTCTTGAGTGTTAGTCTAGGACACTCTAACATCTACATGTCACATAGTTATTTTTTAGCTCTTGAGCGTTAGTCTAGGACACTCTAACTTCTGCATGTCACATAGTTATTTTTTAGCTCTTGATCGTTAGTCTAGGGCACTAACATCTGCATGTCACATAGTTATTTTTTAGCTCTTGAGCGTTAGTCTAGGACACTAACATCTGCATGTCACATAGTTATTTTTTAGCTCTTGAGCGTTAGTCTAGGACACACTAACATCTGCATGTTACATAGTTATTTTTTAGCTCTTGAACGTTAGTCTAGGACACTCTAACATCTGCATGTCACATAGTTATTGTTTAGCTCTTGAGCGTTAGTCTAGGACACACTAACATCTAAATGTCACATAGTTATTTTTTAGCTCTTTAGCATTAGTCTAGGACACTCTAACATCTGAATGTCACATAGTTATTTTTGAGCTTTTGAGCATTAGTCTAGGACACTCTAACATCTGCATTTCACATAGTTATTGTTTAGCTCTTGAGCGTTAGTCTAGGACACACTAACATCTGCATGTCACATAGTTATTTTTTAACTCTTGAGCGTTAGTCTAGGACACTCTAACATCTGCATGTCACATAGTTATTTTTTAGCTCTTGAGCGTTAGTCTAGGACACTCTAACATCTGCATGTCACATAGTTATTTTTTAGCTCTTGAGCGTTAGTCTATTACACTCTAACATCTGCATGTCACATAGTTATTTTTTAGCTCTTGAGCGTTAGTCTAGGACACTCTAACATCTGTATGTCAAATAGTTATTTTTTGCTCTTGAGCATTAGTCTAGGACTCTAACATCTGCATGTCACATAGTTATTTTTTAACTCTTGATCGTTAGTCTAGGACTCTAACATCTGCATGTCACATAGTTATTGTTTAGCTCTTGAGTGTTAGTCTAGGACACTCTAACATCTGCATGTCACATAGTTATTTTTTAACTCTTGATCGTTAGTCTAGGACTCTAACATCTGCATGTCACATAGTTATTGTTTAGCTCTTGAGTGTTAGTCTAGGACACTCTAACATCTGCATGTCACATAGGTATTTTTTAGCTCTTGAGCGTTAGTCTAGGACTCTAACATCTGCATGTCACATAGTTAATTTTTAGCTCTTGAGTGTTAGTCTAGGACACTCTAACATCTAAATGTCACATAGTTATTTTTTAGCTCTTGAGCGTTAGTCTAGGACTCTAACATCTGCATGTCACATAGTTATTTTTTAGCTCTTGAGCATTAGTCTAGGACTCTAACATCTGCATGTCACATGGTTATTTTTTAGCTCTTGATCGTTAGTCTAGGACACTCTAACTTCTGCATGTCACATAGTTATTTTTTAGCTCTTGATCGTTAGTCTAGGACACTAACATCTGCATGTCACATAGTTATTTTTTAGCTCTTGAGTGTTAGTCTAGGACACTAACATCTGCATGTCACATAGTTATTTTTTAGCTCTTGAGCGTTAGTCTAGGACACTCTAACATCTGCATGTCACATAGTTATTTTTTTAGCTCTTGATCTTTAGTCTAGGACACTCTAACATCTGTATGTCACATAGTTATTGTTTAGCTCTTGAGCGTTAGTCTAGGACACACTAACATCTAAATGTCACATAGTTATTTTTTAGCTCTTGAGCGTTAGTCTAGGACACTCTAACATCTGATTGTCACATAGTTATTTTTTAGCTCTTGAGCATTAGTCTAGGACACTCTAACATCTGCATGTCACATAGTTAATTGTTTAGCTCTTGAGCGTTAGTCTAGGACACACTAACATCTGCATGTCACATAGTTATTTTTTAACTCTTGAGCGTTAGTCTAGGACACTCTAACATCTGCATGTCACATAGTTATTTTTTAGCTCTTGAGCGTTAGTCTAGGACACTAACATCTGCATGTCACATAGTTATTTTTTAGCTCTTGAGCTTTAGTCTAGGACTCTAACATCTGCATGTCACATAGTTATTTTTTAGCTCTTGAGCTTTAGTCTAGGACTCTAACATCTGCATGTCACATAGTTATTTTTCAGCTCTTGAGCGTTAGTCTAGGACTCTAACATCTGCATGTCACATAGTTATTTTTTAGCTCTTGAATGTTAGTCTAGGACACTCTAACATCTACATGTCACATAGTTATTTTTTAGCTCTTGAGCGTTAGTCTAGGACACTCTAACTTCTGCATGTCACATAGTTATTTTTTAGCTCTTGGTCGTTAGTCTAGGGCACTAACATCTGCATGTCACATAGTTATTTTTTAGCTCTTGAGCGTTAGTCTAGGACACTAACATCTGCATGTCACATAGTTATTTTTTAGCTCTTGAGCGTTAGTCTAGGACACTCTAACATCTGCATGATACATAGTTATTTTTTAGCTCTTGAACGTTAGTCTAGGACACTCTAACATCTGCATGTCACATAGTTATTATTTAGCTCTTGATCGTTAGTCTAGGACACTCTAACATCTGCATGTCACATAGTTATTGTTTAGCTCTTGAGCATTAGTCTAGGACACACTAACATCTAAATGTCACATAGTTATTTTTTAGCTCTTGAGCATTAGTCTAGGACACTCTAACATCTGAATGTCACATAGTTATTTTTGAGCTCTTGAGCATTAGTCTAGGACACTCTAACATCTGCATTTCACATAGTTATTGTTTAGCTCTTGAGCGTTAGTCTAGGACACACTAACATCTGCATGTCACATAGTTATTTTTTAACTCTTGAGCGTTAGTCTAGGACACTCTAACATCTGCATGTCACATAGTTATTTTTTAGCTCTTGAGCGTTAGTCTAGGGCACTCTAACATCTGCATGTCACATAGTTATTTTTTAGCTCTTGAGCGTTAGTCTATTACACTCTAACATCTGCATGTCACATAGTTATTTTTTAGCTCTTGAGCGTTAGTCTAGGACACTCTAACATCTGCATGTCAAATAGTTATTTTTTGCTCTTGAGCATTAGTCTAGGACTCTAACATCTGCATGTCACATAGTTATTTTTTAGCTCTTGAGCGTTAGTCTAGGACACTAACATCTGCATGTCCCATAGTTATTTTTTAGCTTTGGAGCGTTAGTCTAGGACACTAACATCTGCATGTCACATAGTTATTTTTTAGCTCTTGATCGTTAGTCTAGAACACTAACATCTGCATGTCACATAGTTATTTTTTAGCTCTTGAGCGTTAGTCTAGGACACTCTAACATCTGCATGTCACATAGTTATTTTTTAGCTCTTGATCTTTAGTCTAGGACACTCTAACATCTGTATGTCACATAGTTATTGTTTAGCTCTTGAGCGTTAGTCTAGGACACACTAACATCTAAATGTCACATAGTTATTTTTTAGCTCTTGAGCGTTAGTCTAGGACACTCTAACATCTGAATGTCACATAGTTATTTTTTAGCTCTTGAGCATTAGTCTAGGACACTCTAACATCTGCATGTCACATAGTTAATTGTTTAGCTCTTGAGCGTTAGTCTAGGACACACTAACATCTGCATGTCACATAGTTATTTTTTAACTCTTGAGCGTTAGTCTAGGACACTCTAACATCTGCATGTCACATAGTTACTTTTTAGCTCTTGAGCGTTAGTCTAGGACACTAACATCTGCATGTCACATAGTTATTTTTTAGCTCTTGAGCTTTAGTCTAGGACTCTAACATCTGCATGTCACATAGTTATTTTTCAGCTCTTGAGCGTTAGTCTAGGACTCTAACATCTGCATGTCACATAGTTATTTTTTAACTCTTGAGTGTTAGTCTAGGACACTCTAACATCTACATGTCACATAGTTATTTTTTAGCTCTTGAGCGTTAGTCTAGGACACTCTAACTTCTGCATGTCACATAGTTATTTTTTAGCTCTTGATCGTTAGTCTAGGGCACTAACATCTGCATGTCACATAGTTATTTTTTAGCTCTTGAGCGTTAGTCTAGGACACTAACATCTGCATGTCACATAGTTATTTTTTAGCTCTTGAGCGTTAGTCTAGGACACACTAACATCTGCATGTTACATAGTTATTTTTTAGCTCTTGAACGTTAGTCTAGGACACTCTAACATCTGCATGTCACATAGTTATTTTTTAGCTCTTGATCGTTAGTCTAGGACACTCTAACATCTGCATGTCACATAGTTATTGTTTAGCTCTTGAGCGTTAGTCTAGGACACACTAACATCTAAATGTCACATAGTTATTTTTTAGCTCTTTAGCATTAGTCTAGGACACTCTAACATCTGAATGTCACATAGTTATTTTTGAGCTTTTGAGCATTAGTCTAGGACACTCTAACATCTGCATTTCACATAGTTATTGTTTAGCTCTTGAGCGTTAGTCTAGGACACACTAACATCTGCATGTCACATAGTTATTTTTTAACTCTTGAGCGTTAGTCTAGGACACTCTAACATCTGCATGTCACATAGTTATTTTTTAGCTCTTGAGCGTTAGTCTAGGACACTCTAACATCTGCATGTCACATAGTTATTTTTTAGCTCTTGAGCGTTAGTCTATTACACTCTAACATCTGCATGTCACATAGTTATTTTTTAGCTCTTGAGCGTTAGTCTAGGACACTCTAACATCTGCATGTCAAATAGTTATTTTTTGCTCTTGAGCATTAGTCTAGGACTCTAACATCTGCATGTCACATAGTTATTTTTTAGCTCTTGAGCGTTAGTCTAGGACACTAACATCTGCATGTCCCATAGTTATTTTTTAGCTTTGGAGCGTTAGTCTAGGACACTAACATCTGCATGTCACATAGTTATTTTTTAGCTCTTGATCGTTAGTCTAGAACACTAACATCTGCATGTCACATAGTTATTTTTTAGCTCTTGAGCATTAGTCTAGGACACTCTAACATCTGCATGTCACATAGTTATTTTTTAGCTCTTGAGCGTTAGTCTAGGACACTCTAACATCTGCATGTCACATAGTTATTTTTTAGCTCTTGAGCTTTAGTCTAGGACACTCTAACATCTGCATGTCACATAGTTATTTTTTAACTCTTGAGCGTTAGTCTAGGACACTCTAACATCTGAATGTCACATAGTTATTTTTTAGCTCTTGAGCGTTAGTCTATTACACTCTAACATCTGCATGTCACATATTATTTAGCTCTTGAGTGTTAGTCTTGGACACTCTAACATCTGCATGTCACATAGTTATTTTTTTAGCTCTTGAGCATTAGTCTAGGACACTCTAACATCGGCATGTCACATAGTTATTTTTTAGCTCTTGAGCGTTAGTCTAGGACACTCTAACATCTGCATGTCACATAGTTATTTTTTAGCTCTTGAGCGTTAGTCTAGGACACTCTAACATCTGCATGTCACATAGTTATTTTTTAGCTCTTGAGCGTTAGTCTAGGACACTCTAACATCTGCATGTCACATAGTTATTTTTTAGCTCTTGATCGTTAGTCTAGGACACTCTAACATCTGCATGTCACATAGTTATTGTTTAGCTCTTGAGTGTTAGTCTAGGACACACTAACATCTGCATGTCACATAGTTATTTTTTAGCCCTTGAGCGTTAGTCTAGGACACTATAACATCTGCATGTCACATAGTTATTTTTTAGCTCTTGAGCGTTAGTCTATTACACTCTAATATCTGCATGTCACATAGTTATTTTTTAGCTCTTGAGCATTAGTCTAGGACACTCTAACATCTGCATGTCACATAGTTATTGTTTAGCTCTTGAGTGTTAGTCTAGGACACTCTAACATCTGCATGTCACATAGTTATTTTTTAGCTCTTGAGCGTTAGTCTAGGACACTAACATCTGCATGTCACATAGTTATTTTTTAGCTCTTGAGCGTTAGTCTAGGACACTCTAACATCTGCATGTCACATAGTTATTGTTTAGCTCTTGAGTGTTAGTCTAGGACACTCTAACATCTGCATGTCACATAGTTATTTTTTAGCTCTTGAGCGTTACTCTAGGACATTCTAACATCTGCATTTCACATAGGTATTTTTTAGCTTTGGAGCGTTAGTCTAGGACACTCTAACATCTGCATGTCACATAGTTATTGTTTAGCTCTTGAGCGTTAGTCTAGGACACTCTAACATCTGCATGTCACATCATTATTTTTTAGCTCTTGAGCATTAGTCTATTACACTCTAATATCTGCATGTCATATAGTTATTTTTTAGCTCTTGAGCGTTAGTCTAGGACACTCTAACATCTGCATGTCACATAGTTATTGTTTAGCACTTGAGTGTTAGTCTAGGACACTCTAACATCTGCATGTCACATAGTTATTGTTTAGCTCTTGAGCGTTAGTCTAGGACACTCTAACATCTGCATGTCACATAGTTATTTTTTAGCTCTTGAGCGTTAGTCTAGGACACTAACATCTGCATGTCACATAGTTATTTTTTAGCTCTTGAGCGTTAGTCTAGGACACTCTAACATCTGCATGTCACATAGTTATTGTTTAGCTCTTGAGTGTTAGTCTAGGACACTCTAACATCTGCATGTCACATAGTTATTTTTTAGCTCTTGAGCGTTACTCTAGGACATTCTAATATCTGCATGTCACATAGGTATTTTTTAGCTTTGGAGCGTTAGTCTAGGACATTCTAACATCTGCATGTCACATAGTTATTGTTTAGCTCTTGAGCGTTAGTCTAGGACACTCTAACATCTGCATGTCACATAGTTATTTTTTAGCTCTTGAGCATTAGTCTAGGACTCTAACATCTGCATGTCACATAGTTATTTTTTAACTCTTGATCGTTAGTCTAGGATTCTAACATCTGCATGTCACATAGTTATTGTTTAGCTCTTGAGTGTTAGTCTAGGACACTCTAACATCTGCATGTCACATAGGTATTTTTTAGCTCTTGAGCATTAGTCTAGGACACTCTAACATCTGCATGTCACATAGTTATTTTTTTAGCTCTTGATCTTTAGTCTAGGACACTCTAACATATGTATGTCACATAGTTATTGTTTAGCTCTTGAGCGTTAGTCTAGGACACACTAACATCTAAATGTCACATAGTTATTTTTTAGCTCTTGAGCGTTAGTCTAGGACACTCTAACATCTGATTCTCACATAGTTATTTTTTAGCTCTTGAGCATTAGTCTAGGACACTCTAACATCTGCATGTCACATAGTTAATTGTTTAGCTCTTGAGTGTTAGTCTAGGACACTCTAACATCTACATGTCACATAGTTATTTTTTAGCTCTTGAGCGTTAGTCTAGGACTCTAACATCTGCATGTCACATATTTATTTTTTAGCTCTTGAGCGTTAGTCTAGGACTCTAACATCTGCATGTCACATGGTTATTTTTTAGCTCTTGATCGTTAGTCTAGGACACTCTAACTTCTGCATGTCACATAGTTATTTTTTAGCTCTTGATCGTTAGTCTAGGACACTAACATCTGCATGTCACATAGTTATTTTTTAGCTCTTGAGTGTTAGTCTAGGACACTAACATCTGCATGTCACATAGTTATTTTTTAGCTCTTGAGCGTTAGTCTAGGACACTCTAACATCTGCATGTCACATAGTTATTTTTTAGCTCTTGATCTTTAGTCTAGGACACTCTAACATCTGTATGTCACATAGTTATTGTTTAGCTCTTGAGCGTTAGTCTAGGACACACTAACATCTAAATGTCACATAGTTATTTTTTAGCTCTTGAGCGTTAGTCTAGGACACTCTAACATCTGATTGTCACATAGTTATTTTTTAGCTCTTGAGCATTAGTCTAGGACACTCTAACATCTGCATGTCACATAGTTAATTGTTTAGCTCTTGAGCGTTAGTCTAGGACACACTAACATCTGCATGTCACATAGTTATTTTTTAACTCTTGAGCGTTAGTCTAGGACACTCTAACATCTGCATGTCACATAGTTATTGTTTAGCTCTTGAGTGTTAGTCTAGGACACTCTAACATCTGCATGTCACATAGTTATTTTTTAGCTCTTGATCTTTAGTCTAGGACACTCTAACATCTGTATGTCACATAGTTATTGTTTAGCTCTTGAGCGTTAGTCTAGGACACACTAACATCTAAATGTCACATAGTTATTTTTTAGCTCTTGAGCGTTAGTCTAGGACACTCTAACATCTGCATGTCACATAGTTATTTTTTAGCTCTTGAGTGTTAGTCTAGGACACTCTAACATCTACATGTCACATAGTTATTTTTTAGCTCTTGAGCGTTAGTCTAGGACTCTAACATCTGCATGTCACATAGTTATTTTTTAGCTCTTGAGCGTTAGTCTAGGACTCTAACATCTGCATGTCACATGGTTATTTTTTAGCTCTTGATCGTTAGTCTAGGACACTCTAACTTCTGCATGTCACATAGTTATTTTTTAGCTCTTGATCGTTAGTCTAGGACACTAACATCTGCATGTCACATAGTTATTTTTTAGCTCTTGAGTGTTAGTCTAGGACACTAACATCTGCATGTCACATAGTTATTTTTTAGCTCTTGAGCGTTAGTCTAGGACACTCTAACATCTGCATGTCACATAGTTATTTTTTAGCTCTTGATCTTTAGTCTAGGACACTCTAACATCTGTATGTCACATAGTTATTGTTTAGCTCTTGAGCGTTAGTCTAGGACTCTAACATCTGCATGTCACATGGTTATTTTTTAGCTCTTGATCGTTAGTCTAGGACACTCTAACTTCTGCATGTCACATAGTTATTTTTTAGCTCTTGATCGTTAGTCTAGGACACTAACATCTGCATGTCACATAGTTATTTTTTAGCTCTTGAGTGTTAGTCTAGGACACTAACATCTGCATGTCACATAGTTATTTTTTAGCTCTTGAGCGTTAGTCTAGGACACTCTAACATCTGCATGTCACATAGTTATTTTTTAGCTCTTGATCTTTAGTCTAGGACACTCTAACATCTGTATGTCACATAGTTATTGTTTAGCTCTTGAGTGTTAGTCTAGGACACACTAACATCTAAATGTCACATAGTTATTTTTTAGCTCTTGAGCGTTAGTCTAGGACACTCTAACATCTGATTGTCACATAGTTATTTTTTAGCTCTTGAGCATTAGTCTAGGACACTCTAACATCTGCATGTCACATAGTTAATTGTTTAGCTCTTGAGCGTTAGTCTAGGACACACTAACATCTGCATGTCACATAGTTATTTTTTAACTCTTGAGCGTTAGTCTAGGACACTCTAACATCTGCATGTCACATAGTTATTGTTTAGCTCTTGAGTGTTAGTCTAGGACACTCTAACATCTGCATGTCACATAGTTATTTTTTAGCTCTTGATCTTTAGTCTAGGACACTCTAACATCTGTATGTCACATAGTTATTGTTTAGCTCTTGAGCGTTAGTCTAGGACACACTAACATCTAAATGTCACATAGTTATTTTTTAGCTCTTGAGCGTTAGTCTAGGACACTCTAACATCTGCATGTCACATAGTTATTTTTTAGCTCTTGAGTGTTAGTCTAGGACACTCTAACATCTACATGTCACATAGTTATTTTTTAGCTCTTGAGCGTTAGTCTAGGACTCTAACATCTGCATGTCACATAGTTATTTTTTAGCTCTTGAGCGTTAGTCTAGGACTCTAACATCTGCATGTCACATGGTTATTTTTTAGCTCTTGATCGTTAGTCTAGGACACTCTAACTTCTGCATGTCACATAGTTATTTTTTAGCTCTTGATCGTTAGTCTAGGACACTAACATCTGCATGTCACATAGTTATTTTTTAGCTCTTGAGTGTTAGTCTAGGACACTAACATCTGCATGTCACATAGTTATTTTTTAGCTCTTGAGCGTTAGTCTAGGACACTCTAACATCTGCATGTCACATAGTTATTTTTTAGCTCTTGATCTTTAGTCTAGGACACTCTAACATCTGTATGTCACATAGTTATTGTTTAGCTCTTGAGCGTTAGTCTAGGACACACTAACATCTAAATGTCACATAGTTATTTTTTAGCTCTTGAGCGTTAGTCTAGGACACTCTAACATCTGATTGTCACATAGTTATTTTTTAGCTCTTGAGCATTAGTCTAGGACACTCTAACATCTGCATGTCACATAGTTAATTGTTTAGCTCTTGAGCGTTAGTCTAGGACACACTAACATCTGCATGTCACATAGTTATTTTTTAACTCTTGAGCGTTAGTCTAGGACACTCTAACATCTGCATGTCACATAGTTATTTTTTAGCTCTTGAGCGTTAGTCTAGGACACTAACATCTGCATGTCACATAGTTATTTTTTAGCTCTTGAGCTTTAGTCTAGGACTATAACATCTGCATGTCACATAGTTATTTTTTAGCTCTTGAGCTTTAGTCTAGGACTCTAACATCTGCATGTCACATAGTTATTTTTCAGCTCTTGAGCGTTAGTCTAGGACTCTAACATCTGCATGTCACATAGTTATTTTTTAGCTCTTTAATGTTAGTCTAGGACACTCTAACATCTACATGTCACATAGTTATTTTTTAGCTCTTGAGCGTTAGTCTAGGACACTCTAACTTCTGCATGTCACATAGTTATTTTTTAGCTCTTGATCGTTAGTCTAGGGCACTAACATCTGCATGTCACATAGTTATTTTTTAGCTCTTGAGCGTTAGTCTAGGACACTAACATCTGCATGTCACATAGTTATTTTTTAGCTCTTGAGCGTTAGTCTAGGACACTCTAACATCTGCATGTTACATAGTTATTTTTTAGCTCTTGAACGTTAGTCTAGGACACTCTAACATCTGCATGTCACATAGTTATTTTTTAGCTCTTGATTGTTAGTCTAGGACACTCTAACATCTGCATGTCACATAGTTATTGTTTAGCTCTTGAGCATTAGTCTAGGACACACTAACATCTAAATGTCACATAGTTATTTTTTAGCTCTTGAGCATTAGTCTAGGACACTCTAACATCTGCATTTCACATAGTTATTGTTTAGCTCTTGAGCGTTAGTCTAGGACACACTAACATCTGCATGTCACATAGTTATTTTTTAACTCTTGAGCGTTAGTCTAGGACACTCTAACATCTGCATGTCACATAGTTATTTTTTAGCTCTTGAGCGTTAGTCTAGGGCACTCTAACATCTGCATGTCACATAGTTATTTTTTAGCTCTTGAGCGTTAGTCTATTACACTCTAACATCTGCATGTCACATAGTTATTTTTTAGCTCTTGAGCGTTAGTCTAGGACACTCTAACATCTGCATGTCAAATAGTTATTTTTTGCTCTTGAGCATTAGTCTAGGACTCTAACATCTGCATGTCACATAGTTATTTTTTAGCTCTTGAGCGTTAGTCTAGGACACTAACATCTGCATGTCCCATAGTTATTTTTTAGCTTTGGAGCGTTAGTCTAGGACACTAACATCTGCATGTCACATAGTTATTTTTTAGCTCTTGATCGTTAGTCTAGAACACTAACATCTGCATGTCACATAGTTATTTTTTAGCTCTTGAGCGTTAGTCTAGGACACTCTAACATCTGCATGTCACATAGTTATTTTTTAGCTCTTGATCTTTAGTCTAGGACACTCTAACATCTGTATGTCACATAGTTATTGTTTAGCTCTTGAGCGTTAGTCTAGGACACACTAACATCTAAATGTCACATAGTTATTTTTTAGCTCTTGAGCGTTAGTCTAGGACACTCTAACATCTGCATGTCACATAGTTATTTTTTAGCTCTTGATCTTTAGTCTAGGACACTCTAACATCTGTATGTCACATAGTTATTGTTTAGCTCTTGAGCGTTAGTCTAGGACACACTAACATCTGCATGTCACATAGTTATTTTTTAGCTCTTGAGCGTTAGTCTAGGACACTAACATCTGCATGTCACATAGTTATTTTTTAGCTCTTGAGCTTTAGTCTAGGACTCTAACATCTGCATGTCACATAGTTATTTTTTAGCTCTTGAGCTTTAGTCTAGGACTCTAACATCTGCATGTCACATAGTTATTTTTCAGCTCTTGAGCGTTAGTCTAGGACTCTAACATCTGCATGTCACATAGTTATTTTTTAACTCTTGAGTGTTAGTCTAGGACACTCTAACATCTACATGTCACATAGTTATTTTTTAGCTCTTGAGCGTTAGTCTAGGACACTCTAACTTCTGCATGTCACATAGTTATTTTTTAGCTCTTGATCGTTAGTCTAGGGCACTAACATCTGCATGTCACATAGTTATTTTTTAGCTCTTGAGCGTTAGTCTAGGACACTAACATCTGCATGTCACATAGTTATTTTTTAGCTCTTGAGCGTTAGTCTAGGACACTCTAACATCTGCATGTTACATAGTTATTTTTTAGCTCTTGAACGTTAGTCTAGGACACTCTAACATCTGCATGTCACATAGTTATTTTTTAGCTCTTGATTGTTAGTCTAGGACACTCTAACATCTGCATGTCACATAGTTATTGTTTAGCTCTTAAGCGTTAGTCTAGGACACACTAACATCTAATTGTCACATAGTTATTTTTTAGCTCTTGAGCATTAGTCTAGGACACTCTAACATCTGAATGTCACATAGTTATTTTTGAGCTCTTGAGCATTAGTCTAGGACACTCTAACATCTGCATTTCACATAGTTATTGTTTAGCTCTTGAGCGTTAGTCTAGGAGACACTAACATCTGCATGTCACATAGTTATTTTTTAACTCTTGAGCGTTAGTCTAGGACACTCTAACATCTGCATGTCACATAGTTATTTTTTATCTCTTGAGCGTTAGTCTAGGACACTCTAACATCTGCATGTCACATAGTTATTTTTTAGCTCTTGAGCGTTAGTCTATTACACTCTAACATCTGCATGTCAAATAGTTATTTTTTGCTCTTGAGCATTAGTCTAGGACTCTAACATCTGCATGTCACATAGTTATTTTTTAGCTCTTGAGCGTTAGTCTAGGACACTAACATCTGCATGTCCCATAGTTATTTTTAAGCTTTGGAGCGTTAGTCTAGGACACTAACATCTGCATGTCACATAGTTATTTTTTAGCTCTTGATCGTTAGTCTAGAACACTAACATCTGCATGTCACATAGTTATTTTTTAGCTCTTGAGCGTTAGTCTAGGACACTCTAACATCTGCATGTCACATAGTTATTTTTTAGCTCTTGAGCTTTAGTCTAGGACACTCTAACATCTGCATGTCACATAGTTATTTTTTAGCTCTTGAGCGTTAGTCTAGGACACTCTAACATCTGCATGTCACATAGTTATTTTTTAACTCTTGAGCGTTAGTCTAGGACACTCTAACATCTGAATATCACATAGTTATTTTTTAGCTCTTGAGCGTTAGTCTAGGACACTCTAACATCTGCATGTCACATAGTTATTTTTTAGCTCTTGAGCATTAGTCTAGGACACTTTAACATTTGCATGTCACATAGTTATTTTTTAGCTCTTGAGCATTAGTCTAGGACACTCTAACATCTGAATATCACATAGTTATTTTTTAGCTCTTGAGCGTTAGTCTAGGACACTCTAACATCTGCATGTCACATAGTTATTTTTTAGCTCTTGAGCATTAGTCTAGGACACTCTAACATCTGAATATCACATGGTTATTTTTTAGCTCTTGAGCTTTAGTCTAGGACACTCTAACATCTGCATGTCACATAGTTATTTTTTAGCTCTTGAGCGTTAGTCTAGGACACTCTAACATCTGCATGTCACATACTTATTTTTTAGCTCTTGAGCGTTAGTCTAGGACACTCTAACATCTGCATGTCACATAGTTATTTTTTAGCTCTTGAGCATTAGTCTAGGACACTCTAACATCTGAATATCACATAGTTATTTTTTAGCTCTTGAGCGTTAGTCTAGGACACTCTAACATCTGCATGTCACATAGTTATTTTTTAGCTCTTGAGCGTTAGTCTAGGACACTCTATCATCTGCATGTCACATAGTTATTTTTTAGCTCTTGAGCGTTAGTCTAGGACACTCTAACATCTGAATGTCACATAGTTATTTTTTAGCTCTTGAGCGTTAGTCTAGGACACTCTAACATCTGCATGTCACATACTTATTTTTTAGCTCTTGAGCGTTAGTCTAGGACACTCTAACATCTGCATGTCACATAGTTATTTTTTAGCTCTTGAGCATTAGTCTAGGACACTCTAACATCTGAATATCACATAGTTATTTTTTAGCTCTTGAGCGTTAGTCTAGGACACTCTAACATCTGCATGTCACATAGTTATTTTTTAGCTCTTGAGTGTTAGTCTAGGACACTCTATCATCTGCATGTCACATAGTTATTTTTTAGCTCTTGAGCGTTAGTCTAGGACACTCTAACATCTGAATGTCACATAGTTATTTTTTAGCTCTTGAGCGTTAGTCTAGGACACTCTAACATCTGAATATCACATAGTTATTTTTTAGCTCTTGAGCGTTAGTCTAGGACACTCTAACATCTTCATGTCACATAGGGGCCAAATTATTAAGCTGCGAATGCAGCCCTTAGTGCGCAAGCCTTCAGGCTCACCAGAAAGAAAAGTTAAGAAGCAGCAGTCTTTAGACCGTTGCTCCTTAACTCATCCGCCACCTCAGAGGTGGCGGACAGCAATCATCCTGATCGGATACGATCAAGATGATTGACACCTCTGCTAGAGGCCGATTGGCTGCAAATCTGCAGGGGGCGGCATTGCACAAGCATTTCACAAGGAATGCTTGTGCAATGATAAATGCAGACAGCGTATGCTGTCGGCATTTATCGATGTGGGGCAGACATTATCTGCTATAGCGGATCATGTCCGCCCGCACATTGTTAAATCGTCCCCATAGTGTGGGTGTGCTAAATCCCTCAAATAATAGACTGCTGTGGGGGTGCACAGTAAGATTAATGTCGGATATCGCATGAGCATTATAATAGTGCTCCATGCAAGCTAAAAGAAATCCTGCCATGTTAAGATGCTTTCATTAAATGTAAAAGCGTTAGTTTTAATTTCAAATGAGTAGTAGATTTTTTTTGAAAATATGAGCATTTCAAAAAATCTTATTTATGTCACTTTAATGTACTGGGTTAATTTTAATTGGACATTGTTTTGTTAAAGTATTTTATTTATACTACATTTCAAAAGATCTGCAGGCAAAATAAAACATTTTAACAGAATTTAATTTGATAGAAAAGTATTGTTTTGTTTGCTCGGAACGCACCCTTTTGAAACCACTTGAATGTTATTTCTTTGATGTGGCCAATTAGGAGCCTATATTAATAAGCTCTTGCCCAAATCAACCAATTACTTTGAAACATATAGGAATGTCAGGATTCTGCATTTCACGGAATACATTCCAGCCTCCCTGCGGGGAGTAGAAATACTACTATTTTCACAATTAAATTACAGTAAAAAGAGGATAAAATTAAGCATGAAAGTGCATGACAAAATGTACAAATAAGCATTTTATTTTATTCTGTAACACTTCACAGAAATAATATGCACCTAAACTAAAGCACAGTGGTTAATTTGTTTCGTATAGACGATGGCAGCCTAATGTGTCTATATATTTTGTTTTTTTATTATTTAAAGGGATGTTGAAGTCAAAATTAAATAGCCTTTGTAGTGGAAAAAAATGACATGCTCTAATTCATAATTTTAACATCAACGACCCTGCAACTCTAGAGCCCTGATTATCAAAATTTCGCTGGATCAGACGATGTTTTTCACGCCCACCCTCGCAAGGGCTGAAAGAATGATTTTATAAAAGGGGCATTTTCTGCACGTGGAAATTGGTCTTCTAAAAAAGTAATGTAGCTCGCTGAAAAGGGAAACCGCTGCTTTCATCTTACAATCGCCATTATTTTTGTACGCCTGTGTTTTTCTATTAGGGTATTAAGTATTTTGCTTATTTTGTCGCAACCTCTCCAACTTTTAGTTTGCGAAAAAAACAGTGAGAATTGTAGGGCGGAAATGTTTAGATAATTATGCAGGGATTTGAGAGACAATTTCATACACAACCATGGAACGCCTATTTTGTTCAGCCCATTTAATAATAAAACAACAATTACGCTTTATATTTTGTACTTAGAAGTACACATTACTCTGTATTTTTGCATGAGGCTTTGCATATTAATATGATTTAATTCCTGTATAATTTACATACAAATTTTATGTTTTTGATAAAATACAATTTTTGGTGAGCAATTTTGTTCATTTTTGATGAACAAATAAATACATTCAGCGAGATTACGAGTTTGGCGTTAGCCTTAAAAAGCAGCATTGAGAGGTCCCAACGCTGCTTTTTATCTAACGCTGGTATTACAAGTCTGGCAGGTAGAGGCTCACCGCTCACTTTTCTTCCGCGACTCGAGGCTGCTGCAAATCCCCTTACGTCAATTGCGTATCCTATCTTTTTAATGGGATTTGTCTAACGCTGGTATTACGAGTCTTGGAAGAAGTGAGCGGTAGACCCTCTCCTGTCCAGACTTTGACCGCATTTAAAAGTCAGTAGTTAAGAGTTTTATGGGCTAATGCCGGAACATGAAAAGCTTAACTAAAGTGCTACAATGTACACTAACACCCATAAACTACCTATTAACCCCTAAACCGAGGCCCCCCACATCGCAAACACTATAATACATTTTTTTAACCCCTAATCTGCCGACCGGACATCGCCGCCACCTACATTATACTTATGAACACCTAATCTGCTGCCCCTAACATCGCCGACATCTACATTATAGTTATTAACCCCTAATCTGCCGCCCCCAACGTCGCCACAACCTACATACACTTATTAACCCCTAATCTGCCGACCGGACATCGCCGCCACTTTAATAAATGTATTAACCCCTAAACTGCCGCACTCCCGCCTCGCAAACACTAGTTAATATTTATTAACCCCTAATCTGCCTGCCCTAACATCCCCGACACCTACTTACATTTATTAACCCCTAATCTGCCACCCCCAACGTCGCCGCTACTATATTAAAGGTATTCACCCCTAAACCTAAGTCTAAACATAACCCTAACCCCCCCTAACTTAAATATAATTTAAATTATATAAATTTAAATTTTTAAAAAAAAATTATTCCTATTTAAAACTAAATACTTACCTGTAAAATAAACCATAAGATAGCTACAATATAACTAATAGTTACATTGTAGCTATCTTAGGGTTTATTTTTATTTCACAGGCAAGTTTGTATTTATTTTAACTAGGTAGACTAGTTAGTAAATAGTTATTAACTATTTACTAGCTACCTAGTTAAAATAAGTACAAAATTACCTGTAAAATAAAAGCTAACCTAAGTTACAATTACATCTAACACTACACTATCATTAAATAAATTAACTAAACTACCTACAATTAATTACAATTAAATACAATAAACTAAATTACGAAAAAACAAACAAACACTAAATTATGAAAAAAATAAACACTAAATAACAGAAGAAAAAAAAATTACAAGAAGTTTAAACTAATTACACCTAATCTAAGCCCCCTAATAAAATAACCCCCCCCCCCCCAAAAAATAATAAATGCCCTACCCTATACTAAATTACAAATAGCCCTTAAAAGGGCCTTTTGTGGGGCATTGCCCCAAAGTAATCAGCTCTTTTACCTGTAAAAAAGAATACAATACCCCCCAACATTACAACCCACCACCCACACACCCCTACTCTAAAACCCACCCAATACCCCCTTAAAAAAACCTAACACTACCCCCTTGAAGATCACCCTACCTTGAGACGTCTTCACCCAGCCGGGCACAAGTGGTCATCCGATCCGTCCCGTAGTCTTCATCCGATAGGGCAGAAGAGGACATCCAGACCGGCAGAAATCTTAATCCTATCCGGGCAGAAGAGGACATCCGGACCGGGAGAAGGCTTCATCCAAGCGGCATCTTCTATCTTCATTCATCCGACGAGGAACGGCTCCATCTTGAAGACCTCCGGCGCGGAACATCCTTCTAGGCCGACAAATTAATATTCCTTTAAATGATGTCATCCAAGATGGCGTCCCTTGAATTCCGATTGGCTGATAGGATTCTATCAGCCAATCGGAATTAAGGTAGGAAAAATCTGATTGGTTGATGCAATCAGCCAATCGGATTGAAGTTCAATCCGATTGGCTGATTGGATCAGCCAATAGAATTGACCTTGCATTCTATTGGCTGATCCAATCAGCCAATCGGATTGAACTTCAATCCGATTGGCTGATTGCATCAGCCAATCGGATTTTTCCTACCTTATTTCCGATTGGCTGATAGAATGCTATCAGCCAATCGGAATTCGAGGGACGCCATCTTGGATGATGCCATTTAAAGGAACGGTCATTTGTCGTTAGTCCGTCGTGCTGGAAGGATGCTCCGCGCCAGATGTCTTCAAGATGGAGTTGCTCCTCTTCGGATGGATGAAGATAGAAGATGCCGCTTGGATGAAGCCTTCTCCCGGTCCGGATGTCCTCTTCTGCCCAGATAGGATGAAGACTTGTGCCGGTCTGGATGTCCTCTTCTGCCCCATCGGATGAAGACTACTGGACGGAACGGAGGACCAATTGTGCCCGGCTGGGTGAAGATGGCTCAAGGTAGGGTGATCTTCAAGGGGGTAGTGTTAGGTTTTTTAAAGGGGGTATTGGGTGGGTTTAAGAAGATGGGTGTGTGGGTGGTGGGTTGTAATGTTAGGGGGTATTGTATTCTTTTTTTTTACAGGTAAAAGAGCTGATTACTTTGGGGCAATGTAATTTATTAGGGGGCTTAGATTAGGTGTAATTAGTTTAAACTTCTGGTGGCAGATTAGGGGTTAATAAGTGTAAGATTAGGGGTATTTAGACTCGGGGTTCATGTTAGGGTGTTAGGTGCAGACATATTTTTTATTTCCCCATAGGAATCAATGGGGCTGCGTTAGAAGCTGGACGCTGCTTTTTTGCAGGTGTTAGGTTTTTTTCCAGCCAGCTCAGCCCCATTGTTTCCTATGGGGAAATCGTGCACGAGCACGTTTAGCCAGCTTACCGCTACCGTAAGCAACACTGGTATTGAGGTGAGATGTGGAGCTAAATTCTGCTCTACGCTCACCTTTTTGCGGCTAACGCCAGGTTTAAAGAAACCTGTAATACCAGCGTTGGCTTAAGGTAGCGTTAGAAATAAAAGCCTTGTTAGCCCCGCATCCCTATTAACGCCAAACTCGTAATCTCGGCGATTTTTTTCCTGAGTATTTTTGTGTGAATGGTTAAATTAATAATTTTAAATGATTTTTAAATTACGATTTTCATTGTGCGCTTTTGTAATGTCTGCATCTAATTCCCATACGAAAATGCAGTATACGCCCATGAGCGAGACACCCTTTTTTCAGGTTAAAAAGTGTCTTTAGATCACTCCACCAGGGAAATAGAGATACTGGCAAGTATTCTTATAGAATTTCACCAGCCCAGAGACCTTTACAGTAATTTCATTTTATTCAATAGGATTTCTGCTGATAGAATCATATTGAATAAAATGAAATTACTGTAATTTAAAATCCTAAATATGAGTGTGAAATAAAAAGAAAACATTTAAGAACAAGATTGCTAAATGCCATTTCTAGATGATGTAGTTTTCTTGTTTTTCCTGCAGATCTCGTTAGCCGTACTAGCTATTTTATACTGTATATGTCTGTTAAATACATATGTCGATATATAGTGCAAAACTCAATGTATGTGGTATGTGATTGACAAAGTTGATATTGTCCATATATAATATGGGTGACTTTCCCGCTATCTGCTCAGATCTGATTTTTTTTTTTCCAGTACGGAAAGGGTATTGTTATTTGCATTGTGATCGACACAAACTTGGTAGTCGAGAAACAGATGATAAACAGAATCAGAAATACAGGAATCATCCCCATAGCTAAAGTACTGGTTGGCAGCCCAAGAGCATTGTGGGTAGAAACAGCCACTGATCTAATCAGCAGCGGTAGTCATGCCAGCTGTCAATCCAGCTGTCAATCACCCAGGTCAGATTAGCCTGGGAGTGATTTTAAACTGCTGATTCTTAACCATTTCCTGCAGAGTAACTCATGAGCTCCAAAGTTGTACCCATAGCTACATAAATGGAGCACTATGTGTTTAACCCCATTTAACCACATTTTGGAGGTTAAACACATAGAGCTGCAAGGTCTTTAGTGTTAAAATGACATGCTCCCTAATGAATAAGAATATGTCATTTTTTTCCCATTTTAATATCCCTTTAACCTTTGATGATTCACAATTTAAAAAAAAGAATACAATTTACTACTATTTTGAAACCTACTACTTTATCTTGAAAACCTTTGTTGAAACTTACCTCCACTCTATGAGAGCATACAGAGGTAGTCTCAGGAGTATAGGCGTGATCTGAACACTATATTGCGGCAGTGTTGAATTTGTACCTTGTATTTAAAAATCTAAACTAAAAATAATTCCAGGGTAAGTAGTTTTGAAATGTATGTGTAAGTCAGTGCTATTGAATTTAAATTAGGGGCTTTTGTTAAAAATATTGAGGGTCTATCTGTAATTATCTATAGAGATTAAAGGAGCAGTATACACCGATTTTCAAATAACTGCTTGTTATAGACACTACTTTAACGAAGAATATGCACAGATACTGATGTAAAAATCCAGTATAAAACCTTTTAAAAACTTACTTAGCAGCTCCCAGTCTATCACTTTTGATGAGGTTAGGCTGGGACACCCACTGAAAGGTGTTGGAAAAGCAAGAAGGGCAGACCCTCACCCCCTCCCCTGCATAAAAAAAGACCCATTATACAAACAGGAGCTGCAGGAATCTGTAGACATCAGTATAGATCTAAAACTTGGGGGTTGGTTAGGAGTCTGAAAATCAGCACAATTTTATTTAAATATAAGCAAAACTATACATTGTTACAAGATGGGCTAAATTAATGGATCATATACAGAACATTTACATTGTTTTATATGTGTTTTATTGCATAATGCATTATTTAAAGGGATATAAAACCCACATTTTTTTCTTTCATGATTCAGAAAGAGCATGCAATTTTAAACAACTTTCCAATATACGTCTATTATCAAATATTCTTTGTTTTTTAAGTATCCTTTGTTGAAAGGCAGAAAGGTAAGATTAGGAGCATGCACGTGTATGCAGCACTATGGCAGCAGTTTTGTAAGAATGCTATACATTATCAAGAGCACTAGATGGCAGCACTATTTCCTGTCATGTAGTGCCCCAGATATGTGTACGCTGCCTATCTAGATGTCTCTTCAACAAAGAATAACATAAGAAGGAAGCAAATTAGATAATAAAAGTAAATTGAAAACTTTTTTTAAAACGGTATGCTCTGTCTGAATCATGAAATAAAAATTTGGGGTTTCATGTCCCTTTAATAGGCATAAACAGGTAAAATATTTGTTTCAGACCAATCATTCTTTAGAAGAAAAAACATTATTTTTTAATTAATGGAAATTTGTTAACCTCTTATTTTCTATTTGTTAAAATCTTCTGGGTAGCAAGAGCAGTGGGACAGCAGCTTAAACTTATATAAAGATACATTTTTAGCTATTGCTACAAGCCAGCAGCAGCACAAAAATACATTTTTTTTTAAATTGGGTCAGTACTGGTGAGGAACAAAAGTGAAACTTGCATTTTTATTGGCTGCAAAGTAATCAATTAACTTACATGTATGTTGCTGCATTGCTACTGAAGAGTGCAAAACTGTAAATCTGAAGTATTTCACATATTTAGATTAAATATTTAAACTGCATGAGCAATTCAACCAATTCATTATTATCTGCAATTGTAATGCATTGCCTGGGATTTTTTTCCCAGTGTAATCTTTATTTTAGATAAATTCAGATACGTTCTGGGTAGTTTACCTTTTTCATGCATTAGTAGTATGTTTTTATACTGTGGTCCCTATTCTAATCTATTAATACTTACAGGAGCCAGTATATGTTGGCAATCTTGACTGATCTGTTGATGAATATCACCAGAGTTTTATGAAAAGAATGTGAGGGACCTGGGTACTCATATAACTGGACACCAATATAAAAAACACACAATCAAATATGAAATTAATTATGAATACTGATAAGAAGATCCGTTACAAGGAAAAAACAAACAGCCGCAAATATTGCAAATAAAGGCCGACTTTATTGAAAGTCAAGGTGAAGCCCAGGTACATACAAGCTCGGGAGGAAGCACAAAAAATGAAACGTCCGACGCATTTCCTGCCCGGAGGCACTTCGTCAGGGACTTACACACAGTAAAACACTTGGTTCTTTTAAACATGTATTACTTCCTGTTATGTATGCTCACCTGTGTTGCATCACACCTGTTATCTTAGGTTAATCACATCCGGCTGTCTGCATTCCTGGTCTGGTCGTATCCAGCTATTGCGGTCATGCGCCAACGGTGGCTCACAGTCAAATATACACTTTTAGTATATGGATCTTGTATCCACAAGTGCCGCTGTCAGTCCGTTAGCTGTCTACAACAAGACCACAAGGCATCCGCTAATGGTTGCATATTATCGCAAATACAGCAGATAAGACAAATACGTAACAGTTTGTTACCAATAGATATGTACATTTTTAATATGGAACATCACACTAAATGTAAAAAAAATTTATATATAAAATTTGAACCAAAAAACTATTTCTTGCCTGACATCTAAGTCTATTCTCATGTTACTTGATAGTTTTTCAAAAACCTATTGAATCAAGCACTGAGAGGGAAAATAAATTCCCAGGATCTAGAACTGTCAAACTGTGAAATTAATTATGGCCGAGTTAAAGAGATGGAGGTAGAGTGAGAACGTCTGATACGCGTTTCGCTGCACTGGCTTTATCAGAGGCCTTAATAGTCACATATAGAATGTTATGTAGGGATCATTTTTAAGTCGATGGCAGTGGGTAACCTGAGGTGATTTGCTACAGTAACTGTCCGTACTTGGTACTTTACTGAGACTTAATTGTATCTGGTATGGGATTGATGGGGGTGGAATTCATTTGATTTATTTTAATTGTCAATGTCATTTATTTTTATCTACGATTTTAATAATATAGTAAAAGTTACGTTTTAACCAGCTTTTCTTTTGTCAGAAAGTACATAATGGATATATGAGATGTTACTTGTTTACTAAGTGAGTGCTGTATATTTGGTGTTACTTTTCTTCTTTTTGAGCCCTTTAATGAGGACCCCAGCTAAAGTTCTTTTATGGTGTTCTGATTTATTTTTGTGCCAAATAAAAAAAAAAAGTGTGAACTATGTGTAAAGAAATATAGGTATTATTCAGCAATGGTTTTTTTTAATCTACAGATGTTTATGAATGCGTCCAGGGCTCTATATAAGTGAGGCGCAGGAAGATGACATCATAAACACATTTTCCACGCAGCTGTTCTCCAGCTCACACCAGCCTCTTGATACATAGACGCCTATGTCTCCTAAGCACTTGTAAAGCAATAAACCAAGTATGGCAAAAATCCTGTCGTATTTTCTTTTCTTAATCTTTTCTTTCCTTCCTCAGCTTACACATATTTTTTTCTTTTTATCTTAACCCACAGACCACCGTAGCAGCGATAATTTCTTCATTTTAATTACATTTTTTGGAGCATTTATTTTATAGGTAATGTGAAAATTTTGGTCACTGTGTTTATTAAAATGATATTTATTATTCATCATTAAATCTAGCAATCAAAAGTGTGGTTTTAAAATGTTACAGGTGAATTAAATGAAAATAAAATAGAGGAGAAAAATATATTATCAGATCTGATTTTTTTCCACGAAAATATATGCTAGATAAATTTCACAATGACAAAAAAGGGTCACAGGAGTAAATTGATTTAATTATAGTAAAGAAATAAAAGCTACACTTTATGAAAAGCAATAATTATTTATCTTTAATCACGTTATTGTTAAATGCAAATCCACAGGTGAATATATATATATATATATATATATATATATATATATATATATATATATATATATTAAACTTTTTAGGCATTTAAAAAAAAATTGAATAACTAAATATATAGTTATTCAAAAAAAATTTTTTTTTTAAAAAACCTAAAAAGTGTAAAAAAAATAGGACAAGGCAGGATAGAAGATTTATCCAATTAATTTAAATTTAAGGATACGATTTTAACTTTTTAGTTTGCACTAATTTTGCAATATCTGCAATACATTAATATCATATTTCTCAAATAAACAGGAACTTGAAATGCATGTATTTGTTTTTTCTTTTCATCCAAAATAGTCTGATTCAGAGACTTTATCTCCAAAAAGTTTTAATTTACACCAAGTTTATAGGAACAAATCCCAGTGGTTTCATGAAATACCATTTGTTAGACGTGATAAATTAAATAGAAAAACAAGTTTTAAAATCTTTTAAAAGATCTTACCTGCCCCCAAAAGTAAAGTTTAAAATAGTTTAAATTCAAGTAAAAGGCGACGGTTTTTCAGTTATTAAGGTATGAGTGTAGAAGAAACATTTTGGTTCTAAGCAGGATATACTTTGGCAAATACAGGACAGCTAATCTCACAGTTCACTGCATGGTCTTGCCTTACTCATTAGGGATATATTTGCTACAGAAAACCACTGGTTAGAAGCTTCAGGATTACCAAATCTTCAAATGAATCTCAACAATTTCGAATGGAGATTTATCTATATTATATGTTTTTAATAGTAGAAAATAAAATTCGACCGGCACAGTAGTAAGCTGAAAATACCATATTACTTATAGATGCTTGCCTTATTAAGGGCCACATGACGACTGAAGCACAAACGTTTGCACGCAACCGATAAGGGGTTTATCGCAGGTTTTTTGAGCTTGTCTGGCTTACTGCTGGTATTACGAATTGAAAGTGAATGTGACCACTTGAGCGCAATTGCGATTTATGCTAGAATGATTATCGTGACTTCAGAACTCTGGTTAACTGTTTTGCAAAACAAAAATGTTTCACAAAACACATAAAAAATACCTTACAGAATACAGTTACACTCATAATAACACTATACAATAAAAATTATATATAAAAAAAATTGCACTCCAAAGTTATAAAGGCTCAAAGATATGAGGTCTCAAGTGTTAGAAATAATAATTAGCAGGCAAAAGTCTTTAACATTGAGATACATATGTACACATTCCAATGATCTGCACATAGGGGAATATGTTCTAAGTATTTTTAAATAGATATTCCTATTATGAATAAATAGAACATATTCTGTTATGTGAAGAACATTGGAATATGAAATATTAATATTTTCATGTCGGGTTAGCGCACATGAGAATATGCAATCTGTTTTTTTGCAAGAGTGGGTTGTTAGGTTTTATTTTCCACTTTTTTTGCTCCATTGAATTCTACTGGGGAATACATGAACGTGCATGCAATATTCTAAGTTTGGGTTTTGCACAATTAACGCTTGTTAAAGGGACAGTTTACTCAAAAATTTTCTCCCCTTTAATTTGTTCCCAATGATCTACTTTACCTGCTGGAGTGTATTAAATTGTTTACAAGTAGCTCCTTTACCCTTATATTGGCATTTGAAATTGTTAATTTAGCATGTGGTATCCCCACCTATTCTGAAAGTTTGTGGCCTCGCGTACCAGCTATAGATAAGCTTTGTAAACACAGCCAGCAGAAGAAATTAAACTCCCAGTGTGATAAAGCAGAGATAAGGTAATAAAATGTTGATTTTCCATTGTTCTCTAAAAGTACTGGTGATTGTTTTAAGGACAGATATAAGATAAATAAGCAGGTATATGTGCACAATGTGATACAGTAATGAGATCTGATTATACCTACAGATATAAGATAGACACATACTGTATATGTACACAATGTGATAAAGTAATGAGATCTGATTATACCTACAGATATAAGATAAAGACACATGTATATATACACAATGTGATACAGTAATGAGATCTGATTATACCTACATATATAAGATAAAGACACATGTATATGTGCACAATGTGATACAGTAATGAGATCTGATTATACCTACAGATATGATACAGAATCAGGTATATGGTCACAGTGTGATAAAGTAATGAAATCTGATTATACCTACAGATATAAGATAAAGACACATGTATATGTGCACAATGTGATACAGTAATGAGATCTGATTATACCTACAAGCTCAACCTATTTTATTAGGCTGTGGCTTCAAAACACAAAATCAGAGCTTTAATATACAGAAATAAACCTTAAAAAGCTAATTTTCATCCATTTTTTTTCTCTGCAGTTGGTCAAAAAAGCAATTGTAAACACATTAAGGGAAAAACTATTTTACAGTATACTGTCCCTTTAATTAGCACTCCACTTGTAATCTGCCCTAAATATATAATAGCACACAAAACTGCAGTGTTCATCATGAATCATTGTATTTAAGGTTCTAAGGAAATCTTGAAAAGAAAATGTTTTCCATCACTTAGTGGTTTTAAAGGGGCATCAGTACCAGAATTTCCTTCCATATTAAGGTCTAAATCGCATGTGGAGCACAAAAATGTCAGAGCTATTGTGAGTTAACATTACTTGAGCACTATTAATAACACTTCTATTTTTGTGCTCCAAAAATACAATGTAATTATTTTATCGCTTGAGCGATAACATATTTTCTCATGCAGTGACTAAACGCTTATATACACAGCTCAAGCATACTATTGCAAAACACTCTGCAGTGCAAAGTGAGTTTGAAAAAAAAAAATATTTGCCTTTTTTATAACATTATCTGTGCCACATGCAAGTGCTCAGCGCACGCGCACAAGAGTTAAATCAGTAGCATGCTTTGCGCTGCTTAATCCAAAGCAATCCGCACTGTAGAGAGTCTGGTACTTGGTGCCAAGCTTGGCTTTAAAAACAAAATCTAAATGAAGGATTTTTTGTTATTTAGCTTTGTTTTGTTGCAGGTTAACCTCAGTATGTCACTTAGACAAATCCATAACATAGCGCAGATATAGATAAACAAATGTATATTCATGTCAAAGCCCCCAGGAAGATCCTGTGCTCACAAATCCCTCTCCCATGATTCCGATTTGCTAGACAGACGCGCACTACTATTTGCTACGTTATATAATACTGATGGAGCACAATTTGGTACAATGCCAAGAGTAGGGGAGATCCTGTGCAATGTAACCGAAACAATAGTTTGTTAGACAATCGGTTAGTTTTAATGCTATCTGCAGAGAAGCCTCCGATCCTGGCACATTTCTGGTCATTACTATAATTGTGACCTGTGTATACGACATGCTGGTCAGTTATTGTGTCTGTACAATTGTAAAAAATAAGGGCCCAAATACAAGTTGTGTGCTATTTAGTGCTTTCACTTGCGCAAAAACACTGCCAGAAGTAACCTTTTAATGTGCGCGGTTTAGCGTGCATATTACAAGTTCAAACCGAAAGTCGCCAAGTGCTAACTGTATGACTTTGGATATCGCAACTGGGCTAACTTCTTCGCCCTAAAGACTTCCATATATAGAGCACAAATGTAAATAAAAACCTAACACTTATCACTCGCACAATAACCCGACCGGGTTTAACCAAGTGTGGCAAGCCCAAAGGTAGTTATGCTTATTTTACATTCCAATGTTCTTATTCCAGATTGGAGTGTTGTTTGCTTTTTATGAAGCTTAGCAAATCTCTTAAAGGGACACTGAACCCAATTTTTTTTTTTCGTGATTCAGATAGAGCATGAAATTTTAAACAACTTTCTAATTTACTCCTATTATCAATTTTTCTTCGTTCTCTTGCTTTCTTTATTTGAAATAGAAGGTATCTAAGCTATTTTTTTGTTTCAGCACCATGGAAAGCACTTGTTTATTGGTAGGTGAATTTACCCACCAATCAGCAAGAACAACACAGTGTGTTCACCAAAAATGGGCCGGCATCTAAACTTACATTCTTGCATTTCAAATAAAGATACCAAGAGAATGAAAAGAATTTGATAATAGGAGTAAATTTGAAAGTTGCTTAAAATTGCATTCTCTATCTGAATCATGATAAAAAAAAGTGGGTTCAGTGTCCCTTTAAATTAATTAACACTGCTATGTAGTGTCATAACCATTATGTGAAACAGAGACTCCTACATTACAATACAAGGTCAAAAAAATATCCCAAAGACTTTGCATGATTTGTCTCTATGCTGGAGAGGTTTTGAATTTTAGGCCCCCTCACTCACATGGAGAGAAATCATACAAAATCTTTGGGGTTTATTTTTAGACCTTGCATTGTAATGTAGGTGTCTCTGTTTCACATAAAGGACACTACAAAGAAACATAAACATTTATCAACAAAAAAATTGTGTTTTCAATTTTTATTTTAAGGGCCTCGCCGTACCAACAAGACTTAGAATACCTTGTCTGAGCAGCGAGGATTTGAATATCAGGCCCTGAGTGAGAAAAATATCCCTAGTTCTTAAAAGATAAATAAAAAACTGATCAGTCGGAGGAAAAAGCCACAACTGGAAAACAGCAATGCATTAAATAGCACTTTATTTAAAAAAAGTTAAAACATGCACCTGGAGGTAACATTAAACACTTTGAGATTATAATGCAATCCCTATTTGGTTTGGTTTCATTCATGCATTAACTACATTTTGAACACAATATGTAATTATTCCATAAAGTGAAACGGAATTTGGTCTGAAACAGCAGTTTAATGTCTAAATATCATATAATTCTAGATAGACATAGTGGGGTCAATTCCAAATTTTATAACACTCTTCTATAGAAAATCATTATTAAAGGGACATTAAAGTCAAAATTTAAATTTCATAATTCATATCATGAAATTAATTTAAAACTTTCCAATTTACTTCTTTCTTTTAGTATCCTTTGTTGAAAAGCATGCCTAGTTAAAGGGACAGTCAAGTCCAAAAAAACCTTTCATGATTTAAATAGGGAATGTAATTTTAAACAACTTTCCAATTTACTTTTATCACCAATTTTGCTTTGTTCTCTTGGTATTCTTAGTTGAAATCTAATTCTAGGAGGTTCATATGCTAATTTCTTAGACCTTGAAGACTGCCTCTAATCTGAATGCATTTTCACCACTAGAGGGCATTAGTTCATGTGTTTCATATAGAAAACATTGAGCTCATGCATGTCAAGTTACCCTGGAGTGAGCACTGATTGGCTAAAATGCAAGTCTGTCAAAAGAACTGAAATAAGGGGGCAGTTTGCAGAGGCTTAGATACAAGGTAATCACAGAGGTAAAAAGTGTATTTTTATAACAGTGTTGGTTATGCAAAACTGGGGAATGGGTAATAAAGGGATTATCTATCTTTTTAATCAACAAAAAATCTGGTGTTGACTGTCCCTTTAAGCTGAGGAGTAGCAATGCACTACTGGGAGCTAACTTCTGATTGGTGGCTGCACATATATGCCTCTTGTCATTGGATCACCTGATGTGTTCAGCTAGCTCCCAGTAGTGCATTGCTACCAAGAGAATGAAGCAACTTTGATAATAGAAGAAAATTGAAAATGTATTTTAAAATTGTATTTTCTATCTGAATCAGGAAAGAACATTTTTAGGTTTTATGTCCCTTTAAAGAGACAGTCAACACCAGAATTGTTGTTGTTTAAAAAGAAAGATCATCCCTTTATTACCCATTCCCCAGTTTTGCATAAAATAATACATGTTTTACCTCTGTAATTACCTTGTATCTAAGCTTCTGCTGACTGCCCCCTTATTTCAGTTCTCTTGACAGACTTGAATTTTAGCCAATCAGTGCTCACTCCTAGGTCACTTCACGTGCATGCGCTCAATGTTGTCTGTATGAAACACATAAACTAATGCCCTCTAGTAGTCAAAATGCTTTCAGATTAGAGACAGTCTTCAAGGTTTAAGAAATTAGCATATGAACCTCCTAGTTTTAGCTTTCAACTAAGAACACCAAGGGAACAAAGCAAATTTGGTAATAAAAGTAAATTGGGAAGTTGTTTAAAATGACATGCCCTATTTAAATCATACGGGTTTTTTTTGGACTTGACTGTCCCTTTAACGTTTATGAGGGTTTTTGTAGAGAAATCAGTTGATAATTTTTTTGTAATCAAACCCCGTAATTTGAAATTGGTATAAAAATGTATGTCAGTCTTGTATAAAAAATATCATCTTCACATGCTTACATAATTTAATTTGATGGGTTTGTTTTCTGTTACAGAGAAACATTTATCTTATGAGAAACATTAAAGGAACAGTCAAGTCCCAAAAAAACTTTCATGATTCAAATAGGGAATGCAATTTTAAACAACTTTCCAATATACTTGTATCACCAATTTTACTTTGTTCTCTTGGCATTCTTAGTAGAAAACTAAACTTAGCAGATTCATATGCTAACAAAAGAGTGCTTGCAAGAAATGGGTTCTTATAGGCCCAGACCAATCACATGGTCAGATTCTAGCAATTCATGAAATTACACAAGGATATCAGCACACAGGAAAAGGTCTGAATTTGAAATGGTAAATAGATGGAGTAAAAGGATTAACAACAGGAAGACCAAGGTTCAATACCAGCCAAGGACAGTTTCATAGTTCCTGATTATATATATTTATCTATAGGCCTGAGGAAGGGGAGAGTGTCGCTGAAACTTCACGTTTTAAAATCACTACTTAAAAGACCAGTGAGTCCCTACCTTAGGCCTAGATTTGGAGTTTGGCGGTAGCCGTCAAAACCAGCGTTAGAGGCTCCTAACGCTGGTTTTAGGCTACCTCAGGTATTTGGAGTTACTCAAAAAAGGGTCTAACGCTCACTTTTCAGCCGCGACTTTTCCATACCGCAGATCCCCTTACGTCAATTGCGTATTCTATCTTTTCAATGGGATTTTTCTAACTCTGGTATTTAGAGTCGTGTCTGAAGTGAGCGTTAGAATTCTAACGACAAAACTCCAGCCGCAGAAAAAAGTCAGTAGTTAAGAGCTTTCTGGGCTAACGCCGGTTCATAAAGCTCTTAACTACTGTACTCTAAAGTACACTAATACCCATAAACTACCTATGTACCCCTAAACCGAGGCCCCCCACATCGCCGCCACTCGATTAAATTTTTTAACCCCTAATCTGCCGACCGCCACCTACGTTATCCTTATGTACCCCTAATCTGCTGCCCCTAACACCGCCGACCCCTATATCATATTTATTAACCCCTAACCTGCCCCCCACAACGTCGCAGCCAGCTACCTACAATAATTAACCCCTAATCTGCCGACCGCAAAGCGCCGCTACTTAAGTTATCCTTATGTACCCCTAATCTGCTGCCCCTAACACCGCCGACCCCTATATTATATTTATTAACCCCTAATCTGCCCCCCTCAACGTCGCCTCCACCTGCCTACACTTATTAACCCCTAATCTGCCGAGCGGACCGCACCGCTACTATAATAAAGTTATTAACCCCTAACCCGCCTCACTAACCCTATAATAAATAGTATTAACCCCTAATCTGCCCTCCCTAACATCGCCGACACCTAACTTCAATTATTAACCCCTAATCTGCCGACCGGAGCTCACCGCTATTCTAATAAATGTATTAACCCCTAAAGCTAAGTCTAACCCTAACACTAACACACCCCTAACTTAAATATAATTTAAATCTAACGAAATTAACTCTTATTAAATAAATTATTCCTATTTAAAGCTAAATACTTACCTGTAAAATAAATCCTAATATAGCTACAATATAAATTATAATTATATTATAGCTATTTTAGGATTAATATTTATTTTACAGGTAACTTTGTATTTATTTTAACCAGGTACAATAGCTATTAAATAGTTAAGAACTATTTAATAGCTAAAATAGTTAAAATAATGACAAAATTACCTGTAAAATAAATCCTAACCTAAGTTACAATTAAACCTAACACTATACTATCATTAAATTAATTAAATAAAATACCTACAATTACCTACAATTAAACCTAACACTACACTATCAATACATTAATTAAATACAATACCTACAAATAACTACAATGAAATAAACTAACTAAAGTACAAAAAATAAAAAAGAACTAAGTTACAAAAAATAAAAAAATATTTACAAACATAAGAAAAATATTACAACAATTTTAAACTAATTACACCTACTCTAAGCCCCCTAATAAAATAACAAAGACCCCCAAAATAAAAAATGCCCTACCCTATTCTAAATTACTAAAGTTCAAAGCTCTTTTACCTTACCAGCCCTGAACAGGGCCCTTTGCGGGGCATGCCCCAAGAAGTTCAGCTCTTTTGCCTGTAAAAAAAAACATACAATACCCCCCCCCCCCAACATTACAACCCACCACCCACATACCCCTAATCTAACCCAAAACCCCCTTAAATAAACCTAACACTAAGCCCCTGAAGATCATCCTACCTTGTCTTCACCTCACCGGGTATCACCGATCGGTCCTGGCTCCAAAATCTTCATCCAACCCAAGCGGGGGCTGGCGATCCATCATCCGGTGGCTGAAGAGGTCCAGAAGAGGCTCCAAAGTCTTCATCCTATCCGGGAAGAAGAGTAGATCCGGACCGGCAACCATCAGCCAATCGGATTGATCTTGATTCTGATTGGCTGATTCCATCAGCCAATCAGAATATTCCTACCTTAATTCCGATTGGCTGATAGAATCCTATCAGCCAATCGGAATTCGAGGGACGCCATCTTGGATGACGTCCCTTAAAGGAACCGTCATTCTTCAGTTGGACGTCGCCGGATGAAGATGGGTCCGCGGTGGAGGTCTTCAGGATGGAGCCGGTCCTCATCGGATGAAGATAGAAGATGCCGCTTGGAAGATGATGGTTGCCGGTCCGGATCTACTCTTCTTCCCGGATAGGATGAAGACTTTGGAGCCTCTTCTGGACCTCTTCAGCCACCGGATGATGGATCGCCAGCCCCCGCTTGGGTTGGATGAAGATTTTGGAGCCAGGACCGATCGGTGATACCCGGTGAGGTGAAGACAAGGTAGGATGATCTTCAGGGGCTTAGTGTTAGGTTTATTTAAGGGGGGTTTGGGTTAGATTAGGGGTATGTGGGTGGTGGGTTGTAATGTTGGGGGGGGGTATTGTATGTGTTTTTTTTTACAGGCAAAAGAGCTGAACTTCTTGGGGCATGCCCCGCAAAGGGCCCTGTTCAGGGCTGGTAAGGTAAAAGAGCTTTGAACTTTAGTAATTTAGAATAGGGTAGGGCATTTTTTATTTTGGGGGTCTTTGTTATTTTATTAGGGGGCTTAGAGTAGGTGTAATTAGTTTAAAATTGTTGTAATATTTTTCTTATGTTTGTAAATATTTTTTTATTTTTTGTAACTTAGTTCTTTTTTATTTTTTGTACTTTAGTTAGTTTATTTCATTGTAGTTATTTGTAGGTATTGTATTTAATTAATGTATTGATAGTGTAGTGTTAGGTTTAATTGTAGGTAATTTTAGGTATTTTATTTAATTAATTTAATGATAGTATAGTGTTAGGTTTAATTGTAATTTAGGTTAGGATTTATTTTACAGGTAATTTTGTCATTATTTTAACTATTTTAGCTATTAAATAGTTCTTAACTATTTAATAGCTATTGTACCTGGTTAAAATAAATACAAAGTTACCTGTAAAATAAATATTAATCCTAAAATAGCTATAATATAATTATAATTTATATTGTAGCTATATTAGGATTTATTTTACAGGTAAGTATTTAGCTTTAAATAGGAATAATTTATTTAATAAGAGTTAATTAATTTCGTTAGATTTAAATTATATTTAACTTAGGGGGGTGTTAGTGTTAGGGTTAGACTTAGCTTTAGGGGTTAATACATTTATTAGAATAGCAGTGAGCTCCGGTCGGCAGATTAGGGGTTAATAATTGAAGTTAGGTGTCGGCGATGTTAGGGAGGGCAGATTAGGGGTTAATACTATTTATTGTAGGGTTAGTGAGGCGGATTAGGGGTTAATAACTTTATTATGATAGCGGTGCGGTCCGCTCGGCAGATTAGGGGTTAATAAGTGTAGGCAGGTGGAGGCGACGTTGTGGGGGGCAGATTAGGGGTTAATAAATATAATATAGGGGTCGGTGGTGTTAGGGGCAGCAGATTAGGGGTACATAAGGATAATGTAAGTAGCGGCGGTTTACGGAGCGGCAGATTAGGGGTTAAAAATAATATGCAGGGGTCAGCGATAGTGGGGGCGGCAGATTAGGGGTTAATAAGTGTAAGGCTAGGGGTGTTTAGACTCGGGGTACATGTTAGGGTGTTAGGTGCAGACGTAGGAAGTGTTTCCCCATAGCAAACAATGGGGCTGCGTTAGGAGCTGAACGCGGCTTTTTTGCAGGTGTTAGTTTTTTTTTCAGCTCAAACAGCCCCATTGTTTCCTATGGGGGAATCGTGCACGAGCACGTTTTTGAGTCTGGCCGCGTCCGTAAGCAACTCTGGTATCGAGAGTTGAAGCTGCGTTAAATATGCTCTACGCTCCTTTTTTGGAGCCTAACGCAGCCTTTATGTGGACTCTCAATACCAGAGTTATTTTTATGGTGCGGCCAGAAAAAAGCCGTCGTTAGCTACGCGGGTCCTTACCGACAAAACTCTAAATCTAGCCGTTAATTTCTTATGTTAGCTTGTTGGCATCCTGGCAGATGAGCATTAGGTGAGAGGGCACTTTATTCAGACTTTGTATATATATATATATATATATATATATATATATATATATATATATATATATATGTAGGTTATTACACTTTACAAAATAGAGTTTATATACATCTTTGGGAGTGCTGTCAATGAGACCAAATAGTTACACAAAGCTAGAGGGGATTTGTGCACATCCACATTTTTTTAAATGCTGCAAAAATCACCTATACTTTTAAATAAATTTGGAGACTTAGTCATACAATATGGCCATATTCCGCTTAGCCAGTCACCAACTTACAAGGTATCCCAATGTTGACTGGTCCTAAAACTACACTTCTTTGCCTTTATGGGCTGAATCATTATTGCTTCTTTTTTGTATACTAGAATGAGACTCCCTGACTTTTATATACAACTCCAATACACTGAGCACACATGAGGTTGGGTGGGGTGCTTTAACAAATGGAAGATGGTGAGTTTTCCTTTTTAGGTACAAATCAATGGTTTGGTTTAGCACATTTTACAGAATAGATGTAATTAAACTCTATTTTGCAAGGTGTGCTAAACTAAACTGTGCATTTGTATAGTAACCCCTGTTTTGTATATATATGTATATGTGTTTTACATCTATCTATGTATCTGTCTGTCAGTCTGTCTGTCTATCTATCTAAAGTATAAATAGATATTATTGAATAAAGGGACATAAAAGTCAGAATAATAACTGTCTTCATCCAGATAGAACATGAAATAAAAAAAGACTACAACTTACCAATCTATTCCCCTTATCAATTTACTTTGTTCTCCAAGTATCCTTGAATAAACAGAAAAAAGTTCACAGCTCTTATATATATATATGTCTGTGATATAGGGAACAGGTAAATGAAAGAAAACTTTAAAATTCATTAAAATACAATTCTAGTGTGTTTTTAAATTCAAATTAGGGGGCCTATTTATCAAAGCGTCAACTATGTTGCATTTGCCGGCATCAATACGCTCGCGAGACATCGCTGCCACAGATCTGAATACAATCTCCTTATTTATCAAAAAATCTGTCAAAAACACGTGCGTCAAGTACGGTGCGAAGAGCATCGGACTGGTGTTAACTAACATCAGGGGCGTATTAAAGGGACATTATACACTCATTTTTTCTTTGCATAAATGTTTTGTAGATGATCTATTGATATAGCCCATAAAGTTTTTTTTGTAAAAAAATGTATAGTTTTGCTTATTTTTAAATAACATTGCTCTGATTTTCAGACTCCTAACCAAGCCCAAAAGTTTTATGAGAATACTGTCAGCTACCTTCTCCAGCTTGCTCCTGTTTGTGTAAAGGGTCTTTTCATATGCAAAAGAAGGGGGAGGGGGGGAGTGTCTTATTTGCCACTTGCAGTGGGCTTTCCAGCTACCTTTTCAACAGAGCCAAACTGACAGCTTCTAAGTAAGTTTTTAAACAGTTTTATACTGGATTTTTATATCAATATCTGTGCGTCTTATTCTTTATAGTAGTGTCTATTACATGCAGTTATATGAAAATGAGTGTATACTGTCCCTTTAAGGCATAGGCCAACAAGGCCGGTGCCTAGGGCAGCAGATTTTTAAGGGGCAGCAGAATTTTGAGTCCCTAGGGCCACTCTACTGAACTCAGGGCCGGGTGGCTAAATCAACCAATTACTAATGACTTAAATGGCTGGCCCGGCTATTGCTATCCTATGGGATTGTATGTGGGTGCGCATGACGTGGTGACAGTGGAGGCGGAGCTCACTTGCGCAGCCTGGCCTGGACTGAGAGGGAATGCAGTATTCTTCCTGGCTCCACCGCGTGATTTAGACTCACACAGACTACACAGCGCAGTGTGCACTACAACGTGACCACTGTGAAACAGCATATGCCTTTCTCCCTTAAATACATCTTCATTAGGCATTAAAATACTTAAACGGATTAGTCACTAAATACTTGTACATTTACTATTTGTCTATCTATCATACATGCAAAGAATAAGTATTTATTGCTGAATCTATACAACTATGTGACTTAAAACACAACTGAAAATATGTTGTATGTATTTAATACATTCAGAAACAATACAAGTATATACTTTATTATGATTGTATCATGTGACTTTATCCCCTAGGATACAATTCCTAAACCTATCATAACTACTGTTGTATTTTTTAAGTACTTTTAAAGGCCAGTTTGTATGTTCATTACATATTTATCCAAGCAGATATTTTGCCTAAATAACTGTCAATCAACAAAGAAGATGTTTAAGGTTAAACAACTACCTTCTGACAAACTATCATACAGTGAAGGATATTTTTTTCTGATATAAACACTTTAATCATCTGACTTGCAAAATAATATCTTAATAATATATATATATATATATATATATATATATATATATATATATATATATATATATATATATATATATATATATATATGTGTGTGTGTGTGTGTGTGACCAGAGTGAATGCAAGCCCTGGTGAACATCTACTTAAAAAGACATTATTTTTTTAATTTTTTACACCCTGCCCCAAAAATATTATGTCTAAAAAAAGGCCTTAAACCTGGGGTGGGGTGGCAGCAGAATTTTGAGTGCCTAGGGCAGCACAAAACCTAAATACGCCCCTGACTAACATTCATCGATGTCGCGGTTATTCTGTTTTTTTCCAACTTTATTTATACCAATTTATTACTGTCCATGAACAAGCACATTTCTCTAAAGCTAATCTTTTACTTTACAACTGTTAATGTCCAAGAAATAGATTGATTTATACCTCAACAAACAATATCTCATAGAAAGATATTTTTATATTTATTTGTTATATGATACTTTCACAGAAATTAATGTGTATTTGTATTTCTAGGAGTAATATTTTTTTATTTGTTTTTTAAATTAGAATTTGTACATATATTCTTTCCTTGCACATACTTTTGTGTGTGTGTATATATATATATATATATATATATATATATATATATATATGTGTGTGTGTGTGTGTTATGTCAGAAATCTTTTGCAAACATATTTATATGTCCCTAAGACTAGTTCCTTTCTTTTGTTCTAAACAATGTTGTCTGTCATATCTCTGTGTTTATTTATACCCCTGTATGTATATATTGTAAATGTATTATTAGTCTGAGCAGGAATAATTGTGAATATAACATGTAATCAGAGTATCATATGTATTTATTTGCAATCAATGGATATTTTAAAGGGATAGGAAAGTAAAAATTTAAGTTGCACTAGTGGGAGCTTGCTGCTAATTGGTGCCTGCACACATTTGTCTCCTGTTATTGGCTAAATAGATGTGTTCAGCTAGCTGCCAGTAGTGCAATGCTGTTCCTTCAGCAAAGGATAACAAGAGAATGAAGTAAATTGGAAAGTTGTTTAAAATTGTATGTTCTATCCAAATCATGAAAGAATATTTTGGGTGTCTCCTGGCTGGGCCAGTTTTCTCTCTGCACCTGTCTAACCCCTCCTGATTGCAATCTATTTTTCAAAACCACCCCTTCACAGGTGTTATAAAATGGGCTGGCATATAAGATGACATTTCTTACTGAAAAAGAAATTCAAGAGAAAGAAGAAATACACTGAAAATATCATGCCAGTAAAGAGGTGATTTTAATTTCTGCTGTATCTGAATCATGGCAGTTTAATGTTAGGTGGGCTATCCCTTTGAGCTAACAGCTTAAGATTCTACTGAATCAAACATCAATTCGAATTTTAAAATCATTGTCTAAAATATTACACTGTGTGTCCTAATGTCAGCATCAATGTTTATCTTTTTTTTTTTTTTTTTTTGTTTCAAAAAAGCTTTATTGAAAATTATTAAGCATACAAAGCATAAGACATACAGGTGATTCATAAACTAACATGTAAACAGGGGTCTTGGCATGTCCTTGATGGGACAATAGTCTCAAGACATAAGAAGTCATTAGTGTCCATACAGAGATTCCTTTGATTGGTTCGAGTTAGTTGCCATTTTAGTTACCATTATAGACCAAGCAGTCTTACACATGTGATGACTCATGTACTTGACTTAGAATTATCAGTCTAGGAAACTTCTGACCTATCTCAGATTCAGCTGTCTGAAAAAATCATCCCTTTTATACCTATCAATGTTTATCTTTAATACTAATTTCACATATACATAGTTTCAAAGTATAATACACAATGTAACAAATGGCACTTACAAGTTCTGATGAGTGATCAATGACACAAGTATCGATCTATTTGATTTGTTAGTGATAGTTTATAATGTGTATTTGAATCAGATTGGCAGATGTCATAAATCATGTGATTATGCATATTCCAATCAAAAGTGGTGAAAAAATTCACGTGTGTGGGTTATTTAGGAGTTTGCATCATAATTGGTGCGAAAAGTGTTGAGTCAAATATGGCGTGAAGTGGAGAGTGGGACTTGTATTACATGGCTTAGACATGGTGCACATAGATTTTCCCCAAAAATAAAAAGGAAGTTAGCTATATTATGTTGTGTATTTATTTCATTTTTATCTCTATATCTATTAGTGCAACAAGTTTGGGGCAAAACTTTGCACCGAATATATAGAAATAATATTGTCCCCTTGCTTTGTAATGAGAGACAAAGTTGTAGCATAATCCATCAGTAGCAATGTATTTTTATTTTTTATCCCTATATCTACTGGTAAACCAAATGTGGAGCTATAATATTGTTTGATTTAGAAAGGGTATACAAATTTAAGAAAGTTTCTAATTTACTTTTATTATGTAATATACTTTATTCTCTTGCAGCATCGGACATAAGCTTTCTGTGTTTTCAGACTTCCATTGACTTCTATGGCATCCACGATCTCAAGGGTGGCGGATTGAAAACTAGGTACACTGCATTGGAAAAGACGCAAGCGTAAATGTAGAATTTTTTGATAACTTCGTGAGAGCTTCAAATAGTGTCGAATAGGAGGGCAAATGAACACGATTCCGCACGAATACCACGGTTTTCAACTCGCATCAATCTGCATCTGATTGAGATCGCGGGATCGTATTTTATGTCACAAATTTTAACATTTGCCGATCTTGACACTTTAATAACTACGACGGATCAATCTTGTGACAATTAATATGCGGAATTCCAGCGTATTTTCAGTTGACTCTTTGATAAATAGGCCCTTAAGTGTTATTGCATTGTCTTTTAATTATGGGCTTGTTGTTTATGCAAATCTACTATATATTTTTAGTCCTTTAAGTATAAAAAGGCAGCATCCGAGCCTCATTCTCATTTAGTAATTATAGCCAGGATCAAGCACCTGATTCCTGCAGTGGATCTTCCCACAATCACCTATGTATTAGTGACATTGGGGCCGATTTCTGAAAGTGCGAGCGGACATGATACAATGTAGCGTATCATGTTAGCCGCACATCGATAAATGCCGACAGCATACGCTTTTTTTTTTCTTGTGAACTGCTTGTGCAATGCCGCCCCCTGCAGGAGGTGTCAATCAGCCTGATCGTATAGGATTGGGCGGATTTAAGAATGCAGCCTCAGAACAGGCTGACCAGTTAAGGAGCAGCAGTCTTTAGACCGCTGCTTCATAACTGCTGTTTCCGGCGAGCCCGAAGGCTTGCGCGGAAACAGGGGCATTCGGAGCTTGATAATTCGGCGCCATTATGTCTGGCCTACAACAATGCACTTTATTATGGTATCCCATAATAGATGCACCACCCCCTCAAATTGGCTGCTAACTAGCCAATCAGAATGTTGCCACATAACAAGCCCTTCATTGGTTGCCTATATAATGGCCTATACTATTCAAGATTGTCCTGCTATCTTATGGGGTACTGCATGATGAGGGTAGCAGAAAGAACTTCCGGTGACTTATGTCCCAAACGGCATCTCTTAGATCAGCACATGCTCTGAAATGTGCCAAGGATTCACCAAAAATATGGTGCTCACGCTTTAGCCAGTCTGCACACATCTCTATGGAACAACAAAAAGAGAGACGAGCGCACAGCACACTCTAAGAGTAAAAGTTTTTACTTAGAGATAAAAGCGCATAATAAAAACAACGTACAGAATTAAAAACAATTTAAGCAGTGTGGGAAAATATCACCGTAGATGGCTCCCCCACGATAAAGGTAAGATCAAGGCTGCCGGAAACACAGGGATCTTGTAGAATGTGTAGCATAGGTTCTTCAGCTAATCAGCTGTTACACAAGCCTTTTGCGTGAAATCCGTTAGTGTTGCAGCCGGTCAGCTGTTCCTGAGTCTTTACGGGGCGAGTGATGATGCCTCATAACGGATTTCACGCAAAAGGCTTGTGTAACAGCTGATTCGCTGAAGAACCTATGCTACACATTCTACAAGATCCCTGTGTTTCCGGCAGCCTTGATCTTACCTTTATCGTGGGGGAGCCATCTACGGTGATATTTTCCCACACTGCTTAAATTGTTTTTAATTCTGTACGTTGTTTTTATTATGCGCTTTTATCTCTAAGTAAAAACTTTTACTCTTAGAGTGTGCTGTGCGCTCGTCTCTCTTTTTGTTGTTTACAGTTTTCTCCAGCAAAGGTGTCACCGGAGACCCTTTTTGACACACGGAGCAGCACTTAAATTCTACACATCAAGTCACCAGCAGCAAGGATTTAAAGTCTGCACCTTCAAGGTCTTGTGCACTGTTTGATATCCGCATATTATCTTATCTCCCTATTATCGAAGACTACCGCTCAGATTTGGGAATTTTATAAAAATCTAAGGTCAGGCACTTTCAGTACATACCATTTATAGTATCTGTTATATGTGCCGGTACCTCAGGAGGATGTTTTGACTCTCTGTGTCTTGCTACATCATGTACTAATAGGTCATAGATATTGCAGTTTTTATTTTGCTGTTTTTTCTTGCTATCTGTCATTGGATCTAACTTGGTAATTGTTTTATGATCCTAACACTTTGCAACATTTTACTTATGTATTCTGTTATACCTTTATTTTAGGTGTACAGCTCATTGATTCATATTTTATCAATCTGTGCTCTATTCACATATATGGGAAGCGCTTATGTTTGTATATCTCTTTAAGTATCTCTATGGAACACTCTCACCAGCACAGTTAAAGGGACATTAAACACTTTGAAATGGTAATATTAAAAGATTACTGTATATATATATATATATATATATATATATATATATATATATATATATATATATATAAAAAAAACTTTGCAATATACTTTCATTATTTATTTTGTCCCCTTTTCCTGTAATCCCATTTTGAAATTGTGAGCATTTCAGTTACTGTTAGTAGATTGCACACATCCATTGACTGCTCACTCTAGTGACCTATTTATTACTGTCCCTAATTGGCCACGGCAGAGAAAGTAACCTAAGTTACAACATGGCAGCTCCCATTGTTTTATAGACACTAACACTTTACACTTATTTTGTCAATTTTTAAACTGCTAATGACACTTTAAAAAATACATCTATGTTATTCTCAGACCAATCTTTTATTTGAATGTATTATTCTATCTAGCGTTTATTTAGTGTTTAATGTCTTTTAGACTATTCGTCCGCTGCACTATTTGGGAATATGTTTCATTTTAAACAAAACGAATACTGATTATTTGTGGAATATTTCATTTATTTTTTGTTTAAAAAAATGTAAATTTCCTTTGCTACAGTTCACCTACAGTGTTATACTTACCTCTAGCTGACTGAGCCAAGGGTTTAGGAGGCTTAGCGTGGGCGGATCCCAGGGTTCGAGCTAAAGGGCCTTCCCATTTAACGCAGGCTGTAGTATCCATTGCGCTAATTAGTGCAGCCCTTTGCACTGTTATTTTCAGGTTATTATTATTATCAGGTATTTGTAGAGCGCTAACAGGTTCCGCAGTGCTATGAACATAGGTGGTATATAAAAAATGATTACAGGGATCAAATGGGGAGAGAGGGTCCTGCCGAGAGTTGCACTATTGTAGTCGGCTCTTTTGAAGGTGAACTACAAACAGCTGGGCTCATAGGCTTACATGCTATGGGGTTTTTAGTGGAGATAGGAAGGTTAGTGTAGGTTGTATAATGCGTCCCTGAACAGTAGAGTCTTCAGGGAGCACTTGAAGCTTTTAAAACTAGGGGAGAGTCTTGTGTAGCGAGGCAGAGAGTTCCACAAGATGGGAATGTGAGGTGGTAACAAGAGAGGAGGAGAGTAGGAGATCATGAGCAGAGCGAAGGGGACGGGAGGGAGAGTATCTGGAGACAAGGTCTGAGATGTAGGGGGGTGCAGTACAATTGAGGGCTTTGTGTGTAAGACTGAGAATTTTGTGTTTAATCCTGGAGGCAAGAGGAAGCCAGTTAAGAGATTGGCAGAGAGGTGCGGCAGATGAAGAGCGATGTGCAAGGAAGATGAGCCTGGCAGAGGCATTCATTATGGATTGTAAAGGAGCTAGGTGGCAGTTAGGTAGACCAGAGAGGATAGATTTGCAGTAGTTGAGGCAGGAAAGGATGAGAGAGTGAATTAAAATCTTTGTTGTGTCTTGTGTAAGAAAATGTCTAATTTTAGAGATGTTTTTAAGGTGGAAGCGGCAGGCTTTAGCCAATGACTGAATGTGAGGAGTGAAAGAAAGATCTCTGTACAGAAGTTTTGGGATTAGCACGGCTCTCCAGCGCATTAGATGCAATTATTTAACCCCTAAAGTAAGTTCAAGGAAATAAATAAATACTAACACATTTTGTCAGTATTTTTTTGTTTTCTTTAAATTTATTTGGTACATTCATTCAGCTATTGGTTTTGTGAAAACAAAACAAATATCCCTATCTTTGTTACAAATTAGCATTTGTAACAAAACCAATGCACAAGTCTAAAATTATTATTATACTTTATTTATAAAGTGCCAACATGAGTACAATTCATTTAAATAAAACAAAGAGACAAGACATTTGACAAATAAATACAGGAGGAATTGAGGGCCCTATTCCCATGGGAATTTATAATCTAGAAGGGTAGGATGGTGAGAAACAGGAGTTGAGAACCGCAAGGGTAAGAATGATGTTAACACAGAGCTGATGAGGGTGAATATTAGGTAAGTGGAATTAATTTGTTACTAAGTTGGGTGGTAGGCTTCCTTGAATAAAAAAAATAAATCTTTAGGGAGCGTTTAAAAGAAGGCAGATTAGGGGAAAGTCCTAACAACCTGAGGGAGAGCGTTCCTTGGGGTTGGTGCCGCACAAGAGAAGTCCTGCAGTCTAGCTTGACAAGAGGTGATAATAGAAGATGCAAGGAGCAAGTCATTGTTGGATCTTAGTGGGCCAGCTGGAGTATATTTGTTGATGAGTGATTACAGGAAGGGGGAGCAACGTTGGTGAGTGATTTTTAGGTCAGGGTGAGAATTTAGAATTTAATTCTGCTGTGAATGGGGAGCCGGTGAAGTGAGTTACAGAGAGGTGCAACTGATACAGAGCGTCAGGAAAGGTGGATTAGCCTGGCAGAGGCATTTAAGGATGGTTTGAAGGAGGGAGAGGAAAGCCAGTGAGTAGGTTATTACGATAGTCAGGAAATTACAAGGGAGTGTATTATTTACTTGCAGTGTTGTCAGTGCTCAGAAATGGGCAAATTTCATAAATATTACATAGGTGGTTGCGGCAGGATGAAGAAAGCAATTGGATATGGGGGGTGAAGGACAGATTAGAGTTAAGTGTAACTGCAAGGCAGCGGACTTGGGGTGAAGGGGAGCTAGTGATGCCATTGACGGGGATAGAAAAGTCATAAATCTGAGTAGAGTTGGAGAAGGGGATTAGAAGGAGCTCAAATATCTGGCTTCAACTCTCTTATGCACTAAGTCCCACCAGGAAAAAAGTGCCATATAAGTTGTTATTATTTATAAATCATTTAACCATAATGCCTCCACTGATTGTAGTGACTTACAAAAGCACCTTCTATACAATGCTTTCACACAGATGTTTAGAGGAATTGTTATCAGTAACAGGGGACTTTCAGTTTTGAATGCTGATAGAAATCATTTGTTATCATGAACTGATAGACAAATAGGGGTTGCGTCCTTAGTAGACAAGACACTAGCAGGGGGTTATGATGCTATAAACAAATATTTCACGGGAAAATGATGTTGTCAAGTGAACCTTTCACCCTTTAGAACTCATTGGAGGCAAAAGGTTGTTTTTTTCCCCCCACAGAAATGGCACTAAAGTTGTACTGTCTTCCAAGAGAGGTTCAACTGCACAGATCACAGATACTGTTGACCCTGTATTTCAACATTTGGCAACGTATCTGTTTAAAGGGACAGTCTACACCAGATATTTTATTGTTTTGATAATCCCTTTATTACCCATTTCCTAGTTTTGCATAACCAACACAGTTATATTAATACACTTTTTACCTCTGTTATTGCCTTGTATCTAAGCCTCTGCAAACTGCCCACTTATTTCAGTTCTTTTGATAGACTTGTATTTTAACCAATCAGTGCTGGCTCCTGGGTAACTCCACGTGCGTGAGCACAGTGTTATCTATATGACACACATGAACTAACACCCACTAGTGGTTAAAAACTGTCAAAATGCATTCAGAAAAGAGGCGGCCTTCAAGGTCTAAGAAATTAGCATATGAACCTCCTAGGTTTAGCTTTCAACTAAGAATACCAAGAGAACAAAGCAAAATTGGTGATAAAAGTAAATTGGAAAATTGTTTAAAATTGCATGCCCTATCTGAATCATGAAAGTTTATTGTGGACTAGACTGTCCCTTTAAAGTGTAATTTTGGTCAAAATTTAAACACATAGATGAATTACATCTTTGGATAAAAACATATTTCCAATATACATGTATTAGCAAATATGCTTCTAGTAAACGTTATCACTGTTTTAGTGTTAGCATTTGTTTCTGCACGTGCATGTGAAGCATAGCTAGATATTCTCAGTGCACCAGCATTTTAAATACTGCAGCTGCTCAGAGCACCAGTTGGGCTGGTATCAGGTCAGTAATTAACAAATTATGTCATTACCAGATGGTTCATGCACCTCTGTGCAAGTGCTATGTTTAAAATGCTGGTGCACGGTGCATACTTAAATACACTTTTGAAACAGCTATAGCTTTTATTAGAATGCTTGTTTTCAAAACTGAAATGCATCCATGTGGATTCCAATTTTGGCTGGAATGTCACTTTAAGGCTGGTTTACGTAAGTGGCTTTTAAAATAGTATTTTTTTAAAAAAAATTAAGTTACATTCATATATTTTGTTCTTACAGTGAAGATAAAACAGAATAAATATATATAAAAAATTACCTTTTCCTTGCATATTTCAGAGTATTTTTGTAAAAAAACTTATAAAGAAAGTTTAAAGAAAGCACTTTGTGTTGCATGTGTGCACACTGATAAAATCACTGCACAGGCTCCAACAGATCACAAAAATACAAAAATCCAGCTGCACAGCTCTCAAGCAGAAAATATTTGAATTAAAATTAGTAGAAAAGTGCAGCATTCGGCTACTTGCCCTTAATCATGCCATATTCTTCAATCAATATTTGATATCCTTAAATAACCACATATGTGTATACAATTTTAAGCTCTCCAATTTGACTTTTATTATCAAAAGGGCTTCATTCTCTTGGTATCCTTTGCTGAAGGAGTAGTAATGCACTACTGGAAGTTAGCTGAACACATCTGGTGAACCAATGAAAAGAGGCATAAATGTGCAGCCACCAGTCACCAGCTAGCTCCTACTGGTGTACTGTTTTTTTCCTGAGCCTACCTAGGTTTGCTTTTCAACTAAATATTCCAAGAGAATGAATCAAATTAGATAATAGAAGTAAATTAGAAAATTGTTTAAAATCACAAGCTCTGTCTAATTAATAAAAGAAAAATTTTGAGTTTCATATCTCTAATATTGATTGATGAATATGACATATTCCAAAACATGGAAGGTGTATACCAGAGAATTTAATAAAAAAAACATCCATAGTAGCGGAATTTTTGCGCTCCAGTGGCCTAGCGCTCAAGCACTGACATGGATTGACATCTGACATGAATTGTAGTGGACCCCCTAATAGAAATCTTACAATTATCCTCCCTTGCGCTATCCAGCATGAATAGTATAATAAGCACTATACTAACGTACGTACCATAAATAGTAACTATGGAGTTATAATCACCGTGCAAAAATGTAACCATCTTGGATTGCGCTCCAGCGATGTTTATGATCCGTTGTTTGCACAAATTTTTGTAATCTGGCCTTATATGTTTTGTACTTTACAGATGAATAAAGTTAATATTAATGGTGTGTAAAGCTGTATGTATTGTAAGATGGATCCTATATAGGGCCCCAGGCCTGTCCTTTGGGTAGGGTGAGAGGGGCACCCGCCTAGGGTCTCGCGTTTTGGGGCACCCCGCACTTTCAGGGTTGAGAGTATGAGCAGTTATAATGTATATCCTGCATTTAGTTTATGAATAAGTGTTTATGGTATAATATATACTGTTTTCTTTATATAGGTAAAAATGAATGTTGGTACAGGAGTGGGCCATACAGGGGAAAGTTATAGAAGGGGAAGGGAATAAGATCGCTGGGCTGTGGAGCCCCAAAAATTTGCCTTGCCCAGGGCACCCGCAAATACTAAGGGTTTCCCTATAGGGCCCCAGCTATTAACTGGTAGATGGCTGCCAACTAGGGAACTTTTCAGACCACATGCGCAGCGAGCACGCAGCACAAGAGCAGCATTTATTATTGCACAAGCATTTGTGATGCCCCTTGCTAAGCAAGTACTGTCAATCACTCTGCACAAATGAATTCTGGGTGATTTACCGCCATCACATATAAGGTGCGGAGCAATTAGGTAACAGCGGTCCTAGTGCTTTGTTTGTTTGCCCCCCCCCCCCCTCCGCAGCTTTATAACTTTAGGCCATTTTATGTTATTTGCTTCAAATAGAGCCATTGTCACGCACCTCCTCTTAAAAGGGGCTTTCAAGGATAACGTTAATACCCATTAAATTTTTAATTATGTGCAGTGAAACAATTTTCGCAATAGACTTTCATTATTTATTTCCCTGCTTTTGCTGCAATATAACTCTTGAACATTGTGGTTTCTCATTGTCCCAGAGAGACTGGAGAAAGCATACTGCATATTTCAGAAACTTGACCCTGCAAAATGCTACATGGTGATTACCAATTGAGTGCAAGAGATCATTTATATTTATCTCTGAAGGGCAACTGCAAATTAGATGATATAAGTAGAAATGTTTATGCATGCAGGGACAGTAAAGTCAATATTAAACTTTTGTGTTTCGGATAGAACATGCAATTTTCAGTTTAGTGTATCAAGGAGCTTACAGTCTAGTGATATAATAGGAGACTGTATCAATGAGCTTACAGTCTAGTGATATAATAGGAGAATGTATCAAGGAGCTTACAATCTAGTGATATAATAGGAGACTGTATGAAGGAGCTTACAGTCTAGTGATATAATAGGAGACTTTACCAAGGAGCTTACAATCTAGTGATATAATAGGAGAATGTATGAAGGAGCTTACAGTCTAGTGATATAATAGGAGAATGTATGAAGGAGCTTACAGTCTAGTGATATAATAGAAGACTGTATCATGGAGCTTACAGTCTAGTGATATAATAGGAGACTGTATGAAGGAGCTTACAGTCTAGTGATATAGTAGGAGAATATATGAAGGAGCTTACAGTCTAGTGATATAATAGGAGACTTTACCAAGGAGCTTACAATCTAGTGATATAGTAGGAGACTTTACCAAGGAGCTTACAGTCTAGTGATATAATAGGAGACTTTACCAAGGAGCTTGCAATCTAGTGATATAATAGGAGACTTTACCAAGGAGCTTACAGTCTAGTGATATAATAGGAGATTGTTTCAAGGAGCTTACAGTCTAGTGGTATATAATAGGAAACTGTTTTAATGCGATTACAGTCTAGTGATATAATAGGAGATTGTATCAAGGAGCATACAGACTAGTGATATAATAGGAGACTGTATCAAGGAGCTTACAATCTAGTGGTATAATAGGAAACTGTTTTAATGTGATTACAGTCTAGTGATATAATAGGAGACTTTATCAAGGAGCATACAGACTAGTGATATAATAGGAGACTGTATCAAGGAGCTTACAGTCTAGTCATATAATAGGAGACTGTATCAATGAGCTTACAGTCTAGTGATATATTAAGAGACTGTATGAAGGAGATTACAGTCTAGTGATATAATAGGAGACCATATCAAGGAGCTTACAGTCTAGTGATATAATAGTAGACTTATCATGGAGCTTACATTCTATTGATATAATAGGAGATTGTATGAAGGAGCTTACAGTCTAGCGATATAATAGGGGGCTGTATCAAGGAGCTTACAGTCTAGTGATATAATAGGGGGCTGTATCAATGAGCTTACAGTCTAGTGATATAATAGGAGACTTTAACAAGGAGCTAACAATCTAGTGATATTATAGGAGACTTTACCAAGGAGCTTACAATCTAGTGATACAATAGGAGACTTTACCAAGGAGCTTACAATCTAGTGATACAATAGGAGACTTTACCAAGGAGCTTACAGTCTAGTGATATAATAGAAGACTGTATCAAGGAGCTTACAATCTAGTGATGTAATAGGAAACTGTATTAATGTGATTGCAGTCTAGTGATATAATAGGAGATTGTTTCAAGGAGCTTACAGTCTAGTGATATAATAGGAGACTGTATCAAGGAGCTTACAATCTAGTGATATATAATAGGAGACTGTATTAAGGAGCATACAGACTAGTGATATAATAGGAGACTGTATTAAGGAGCATACAGACTAGTGATATAATAGGAGACTGTATCAATGAGCTTACAATCTAGTGATATAATAGGAAACTGTTTTAATGCGATTACAGTCTAGTGATATCATAGGAGACTGTATCAAGGAGCTTACAGTCTAGTGATATAATAGGAGAATGTATGAAGGAGCTTACAGTCTAGTGATATAATAGGAGACTTTACCAAGGAGCTTAAAATCTAGTGATATAATAGGAGACTGTATCAAGGAGCTTACAATCTAGTGATATATAATAGGAGACTGTATCAAGGAGCATACAGACTAGTGATATAATAGGAGACTTTACCAAAGAGCTTACAATCTAGTGATATAATAGGAGACTGTATCAAGGAGCTTACAGTCTAGTGATATAATAGGAGACCGTATCAA